>NW_027364332.1:0-255193 GCF_046119375.1 Phyllobates terribilis
GCTTCAAAAAGGTAGCTATGCATATACAGTTTACAGACAGAATGTTAACATATTAAGCAAGAGTGTGACAACTTATCAGTGCTAAATGTGCCATAAAAAAACCCAGCATGTAAAATTCTTAGCTTTGACAAGTGACAACATATCTGGCAAAATGCATTGTAAACCAAATGTAATTTTTAGCTGCAGTAAATTTTAGACAATCAAAATGATGTTAAAATGTGTGTGTTTCTTACAGTCTAGAGGCTGCTTATTCTGATGGAGGAAAACACTGACAGCATCCTTCATGATCACTGAAAGAACTGTTCTCCTTTCTCCTGCCCCACACTGATCTATCTGATCGGTGCAGTGCAGGGGAGAAAGTCACCAGGACTTGCACGGATGTTGCGCATCCTGTGTAGCTGAAAAAACTTCTGCAAGACTAGCCCTTGGACCTCTTTATGAAAAGAAGAACGACACTCCTGATATGTGAGGTGGCATGGATAGGGTCCCAATCAAACAAAGTTGTTGATTAGCCATTGAACCTTTCAGGTCATGTGATCAGTCACATTCCTGGAAGGAATTTCAAGATGTGGTAATGTATACGATGGATGAGTGTACATATATATATATATATATATATATATATAAGTGTTTGTGTGTGTGGAGCTGCATGAGTATATAAGAGAGCTGTTGGTGTATGTAAGAAAGCTGTGTACAAGTATGTAGCAAAACAGTGCGTGTATGTAACAGAGGTGTGAGTGCATACTTCAAAGCTGTAGAAAAGCTATATGTGTTAGAACTGTGTTTGTGTATGGAGGAGAGTTGTGTGTGTATTTCGGAAAATTGCGTGTGTGATAGTAGTAGAGTTGTGTGTATGCAGGAGAGATGTGTGTATGTAGGAAAGAGGGTGGAAACTTATCAATGCTATAGGACCTATGCAAGAACCTAACATGATCAAATTTGACTCATGACAATACAGCTTTAAAAAATGCATTGGCAGCAATTGTACCGATCATCTACTTTCAATGAATTATCAGCAAATTGGTGAAAGTACACCTATTAAAAAAAAAATAACAGCCTCCTCCATATCCCCTCTAGCTGTCCTGTCCATCACCAAGATAGGTGCGTTTTCTGCCATTTTAGGTAGAAGTAATGTTCAACCAATTTGCTTCTAATTTAGACAAAGTAGTAGGAAAGTTTATCAAACAAACTCTACATATGAGCTCTATCTATTTTACAATACGTGTAATATGTATTCACAAAATGTCCATTTTCTATATGTGTGAACTTCACATCTTTTTTTTTTTTAGTAAGTTTTAGTGCATGATGAGGTGGTGTTTACCTATAGGATCCACCATCTCTTGGACTGGGCACCATTGATGGTATTTATTGGGCCCCACGTTCTTAAGTAAATCTCAATATTGCTTCAAAAAGGTAGCTATGCATATACAGTTTACAGACAGAATGTTAACATATTAAGCAAGAGTGTGACAACTTATCAGTGCTAAATGTGCCATAAAAAAACCCAGCATGTAAAATTCTTAGCTTTGACAAGTGACAACATATCTGGCAAAATGCATTGTAAACCAAATGTAATTTTTAGCTGCAGTAAATTTTAGACAATCAAAATGATGTTAAAATGTGTGTGTTTCTTACAGTCTAGAGGCTGCTTATTCTGATGGAGGAAAACACTGACAGCATCCTTCATGATCACTGAAAGAACTGTTCTCCTTTCTCCTGCCCCACACTGATCTATCTGATCGGTGCAGTGCAGGGGAGAAAGTCACCAGGACTTGCACGGATGTTGCGCATCCTGTGTAGCTGAAAAAACTTCTGCAAGACTAGCCCTTGGACCTCTTTATGAAAAGAAGAACGACACTCCTGATATGTGAGGTGGCATGGATAGGGTCCCAATCAAACAAAGTTGTTGATTAGCCATTGAACCTTTCAGGTCATGTGATCAGTCACATTCCTGGAAGGAATTTCAAGATGTGGTAATGTATACGATGGATGAGTGTACATATATATATATATATATATATATATATATATATAAGTGTTTGTGTGTGTGGAGCTGCATGAGTATATAAGAGAGCTGTTGGTGTATGTAAGAAAGCTGTGTACAAGTATGTAGCAAAACAGTGCGTGTATGTAACAGAGGTGTGAGTGCATACTTCAAAGCTGTAGAAAAGCTATATGTGTTAGAACTGTGTTTGTGTATGGAGGAGAGTTGTGTGTGTATTTCGGAAAATTGCGTGTGTGATAGTAGTAGAGTTGTGTGTATGCAGGAGAGATGTGTGTATGTAGGAAAGAGGGTGGAAACTTATCAATGCTATAGGACCTATGCAAGAACCTAACATGATCAAATTTGACTCATGACAATACAGCTTTAAAAAATGCATTGGCAGCAATTGTACCGATCATCTACTTTCAATGAATTATCAGCAAATTGGTGAAAGTACACCTATTAAAAAAAAAATAACAGCCTCCTCCATATCCCCTCTAGCTGTCCTGTCCATCACCAAGATAGGTGCGTTTTCTGCCATTTTAGGTAGAAGTAATGTTCAACCAATTTGCTTCTAATTTAGACAAAGTAGTAGGAAAGTTTATCAAACAAACTCTACATATGAGCTCTATCTATTTTACAATACGTGTAATATGTATTCACAAAATGTCCATTTTCTATATGTGTGAACTTCACATCTTTTTTTTTTTTTAGTAAGTTTTAGTGCATGATGAGGTGGTGTTTACCTATAGGATCCACCATCTCTTGGACTGGGCACCATTGATGGTATTTATTGGGCCCCACGTTCTTAAGTAAATCTCAATATTGCTTCAAAAAGGTAGCTATGCATATACAGTTTACAGACAGAATGTTAACATATTAAGCAAGAGTGTGACAACTTATCAGTGCTAAATGTGCCATAAAAAAACCCAGCATGTAAAATTCTTAGCTTTGACAAGTGACAACATATCTGGCAAAATGCATTGTAAACCAAATGTAATTTTTAGCTGCAGTAAATTTTAGACAATCAAAATGATGTTAAAATGTGTGTGTTTCTTACAGTCTAGAGGCTGCTTATTCTGATGGAGGAAAACACTGACAGCATCCTTCATGATCACTGAAAGAACTGTTCTCCTTTCTCCTGCCCCACACTGATCTATCTGATCGGTGCAGTGCAGGGGAGAAAGTCACCAGGACTTGCACGGATGTTGCGCATCCTGTGTAGCTGAAAAAACTTCTGCAAGACTAGCCCTTGGACCTCTTTATGAAAAGAAGAACGACACTCCTGATATGTGAGGTGGCATGGATAGGGTCCCAATCAAACAAAGTTGTTGATTAGCCATTGAACCTTTCAGGTCATGTGATCAGTCACATTCCTGGAAGGAATTTCAAGATGTGGTAATGTATACGATGGATGAGTGTACATATATATATATATATATATATATATATATATAAGTGTTTGTGTGTGTGGAGCTGCATGAGTATATAAGAGAGCTGTTGGTGTATGTAAGAAAGCTGTGTACAAGTATGTAGCAAAACAGTGCGTGTATGTAACAGAGGTGTGAGTGCATACTTCAAAGCTGTAGAAAAGCTATATGTGTTAGAACTGTGTTTGTGTATGGAGGAGAGTTGTGTGTGTATTTCGGAAAATTGCGTGTGTGATAGTAGTAGAGTTGTGTGTATGCAGGAGAGATGTGTGTATGTAGGAAAGAGGGTGGAAACTTATCAATGCTATAGGACCTATGCAAGAACCTAACATGATCAAATTTGACTCATGACAATACAGCTTTAAAAAATGCATTGGCAGCAATTGTACCGATCATCTACTTTCAATGAATTATCAGCAAATTGGTGAAAGTACACCTATTAAAAAAAAAATAACAGCCTCCTCCATATCCCCTCTAGCTGTCCTGTCCATCACCAAGATAGGTGCGTTTTCTGCCATTTTAGGTAGAAGTAATGTTCAACCAATTTGCTTCTAATTTAGACAAAGTAGTAGGAAAGTTTATCAAACAAACTCTACATATGAGCTCTATCTATTTTACAATACGTGTAATATGTATTCACAAAATGTCCATTTTCTATATGTGTGAACTTCACATCTTTTTTTTTTTTTAGTAAGTTTTAGTGCATGATGAGGTGGTGTTTACCTATAGGATCCACCATCTCTTGGACTGGGCACCATTGATGGTATTTATTGGGCCCCACGTTCTTAAGTAAATCTCAATATTGCTTCAAAAAGGTAGCTATGCATATACAGTTTACAGACAGAATGTTAACATATTAAGCAAGAGTGTGACAACTTATCAGTGCTAAATGTGCCATAAAAAAACCCAGCATGTAAAATTCTTAGCTTTGACAAGTGACAACATATCTGGCAAAATGCATTGTAAACCAAATGTAATTTTTAGCTGCAGTAAATTTTAGACAATCAAAATGATGTTAAAATGTGTGTGTTTCTTACAGTCTAGAGGCTGCTTATTCTGATGGAGGAAAACACTGACAGCATCCTTCATGATCACTGAAAGAACTGTTCTCCTTTCTCCTGCCCCACACTGATCTATCTGATCGGTGCAGTGCAGGGGAGAAAGTCACCAGGACTTGCACGGATGTTGCGCATCCTGTGTAGCTGAAAAAACTTCTGCAAGACTAGCCCTTGGACCTCTTTATGAAAAGAAGAACGACACTCCTGATATGTGAGGTGGCATGGATAGGGTCCCAATCAAACAAAGTTGTTGATTAGCCATTGAACCTTTCAGGTCATGTGATCAGTCACATTCCTGGAAGGAATTTCAAGATGTGGTAATGTATACGATGGATGAGTGTACATATATATATATATATATATATATATATATATAAGTGTTTGTGTGTGTGGAGCTGCATGAGTATATAAGAGAGCTGTTGGTGTATGTAAGAAAGCTGTGTACAAGTATGTAGCAAAACAGTGCGTGTATGTAACAGAGGTGTGAGTGCATACTTCAAAGCTGTAGAAAAGCTATATGTGTTAGAACTGTGTTTGTGTATGGAGGAGAGTTGTGTGTGTATTTCGGAAAATTGCGTGTGTGATAGTAGTAGAGTTGTGTGTATGCAGGAGAGATGTGTGTATGTAGGAAAGAGGGTGGAAACTTATCAATGCTATAGGACCTATGCAAGAACCTAACATGATCAAATTTGACTCATGACAATACAGCTTTAAAAAATGCATTGGCAGCAATTGTACCGATCATCTACTTTCAATGAATTATCAGCAAATTGGTGAAAGTACACCTATTAAAAAAAAAATAACAGCCTCCTCCATATCCCCTCTAGCTGTCCTGTCCATCACCAAGATAGGTGCGTTTTCTGCCATTTTAGGTAGAAGTAATGTTCAACCAATTTGCTTCTAATTTAGACAAAGTAGTAGGAAAGTTTATCAAACAAACTCTACATATGAGCTCTATCTATTTTACAATACGTGTAATATGTATTCACAAAATGTCCATTTTCTATATGTGTGAACTTCACATCTTTTTTTTTTTTTAGTAAGTTTTAGTGCATGATGAGGTGGTGTTTACCTATAGGATCCACCATCTCTTGGACTGGGCACCATTGATGGTATTTATTGGGCCCCACGTTCTTAAGTAAATCTCAATATTGCTTCAAAAAGGTAGCTATGCATATACAGTTTACAGACAGAATGTTAACATATTAAGCAAGAGTGTGACAACTTATCAGTGCTAAATGTGCCATAAAAAAACCCAGCATGTAAAATTCTTAGCTTTGACAAGTGACAACATATCTGGCAAAATGCATTGTAAACCAAATGTAATTTTTAGCTGCAGTAAATTTTAGACAATCAAAATGATGTTAAAATGTGTGTGTTTCTTACAGTCTAGAGGCTGCTTATTCTGATGGAGGAAAACACTGACAGCATCCTTCATGATCACTGAAAGAACTGTTCTCCTTTCTCCTGCCCCACACTGATCTATCTGATCGGTGCAGTGCAGGGGAGAAAGTCACCAGGACTTGCACGGATGTTGCGCATCCTGTGTAGCTGAAAAAACTTCTGCAAGACTAGCCCTTGGACCTCTTTATGAAAAGAAGAACGACACTCCTGATATGTGAGGTGGCATGGATAGGGTCCCAATCAAACAAAGTTGTTGATTAGCCATTGAACCTTTCAGGTCATGTGATCAGTCACATTCCTGGAAGGAATTTCAAGATGTGGTAATGTATACGATGGATGAGTGTACATATATATATATATATATATATATATATATAAGTGTTTGTGTGTGTGGAGCTGCATGAGTATATAAGAGAGCTGTTGGTGTATGTAAGAAAGCTGTGTACAAGTATGTAGCAAAACAGTGCGTGTATGTAACAGAGGTGTGAGTGCATACTTCAAAGCTGTAGAAAAGCTATATGTGTTAGAACTGTGTTTGTGTATGGAGGAGAGTTGTGTGTGTATTTCGGAAAATTGCGTGTGTGATAGTAGTAGAGTTGTGTGTATGCAGGAGAGATGTGTGTATGTAGGAAAGAGGGTGGAAACTTATCAATGCTATAGGACCTATGCAAGAACCTAACATGATCAAATTTGACTCATGACAATACAGCTTTAAAAAATGCATTGGCAGCAATTGTACCGATCATCTACTTTCAATGAATTATCAGCAAATTGGTGAAAGTACACCTATTAAAAAAAAAATAACAGCCTCCTCCATATCCCCTCTAGCTGTCCTGTCCATCACCAAGATAGGTGCGTTTTCTGCCATTTTAGGTAGAAGTAATGTTCAACCAATTTGCTTCTAATTTAGACAAAGTAGTAGGAAAGTTTATCAAACAAACTCTACATATGAGCTCTATCTATTTTACAATACGTGTAATATGTATTCACAAAATGTCCATTTTCTATATGTGTGAACTTCACATCTTTTTTTTTTTTTAGTAAGTTTTAGTGCATGATGAGGTGGTGTTTACCTATAGGATCCACCATCTCTTGGACTGGGCACCATTGATGGTATTTATTGGGCCCCACGTTCTTAAGTAAATCTCAATATTGCTTCAAAAAGGTAGCTATGCATATACAGTTTACAGACAGAATGTTAACATATTAAGCAAGAGTGTGACAACTTATCAGTGCTAAATGTGCCATAAAAAAACCCAGCATGTAAAATTCTTAGCTTTGACAAGTGACAACATATCTGGCAAAATGCATTGTAAACCAAATGTAATTTTTAGCTGCAGTAAATTTTAGACAATCAAAATGATGTTAAAATGTGTGTGTTTCTTACAGTCTAGAGGCTGCTTATTCTGATGGAGGAAAACACTGACAGCATCCTTCATGATCACTGAAAGAACTGTTCTCCTTTCTCCTGCCCCACACTGATCTATCTGATCGGTGCAGTGCAGGGGAGAAAGTCACCAGGACTTGCACGGATGTTGCGCATCCTGTGTAGCTGAAAAAACTTCTGCAAGACTAGCCCTTGGACCTCTTTATGAAAAGAAGAACGACACTCCTGATATGTGAGGTGGCATGGATAGGGTCCCAATCAAACAAAGTTGTTGATTAGCCATTGAACCTTTCAGGTCATGTGATCAGTCACATTCCTGGAAGGAATTTCAAGATGTGGTAATGTATACGATGGATGAGTGTACATATATATATATATATATATATATATATATATATAAGTGTTTGTGTGTGTGGAGCTGCATGAGTATATAAGAGAGCTGTTGGTGTATGTAAGAAAGCTGTGTACAAGTATGTAGCAAAACAGTGCGTGTATGTAACAGAGGTGTGAGTGCATACTTCAAAGCTGTAGAAAAGCTATATGTGTTAGAACTGTGTTTGTGTATGGAGGAGAGTTGTGTGTGTATTTCGGAAAATTGCGTGTGTGATAGTAGTAGAGTTGTGTGTATGCAGGAGAGATGTGTGTATGTAGGAAAGAGGGTGGAAACTTATCAATGCTATAGGACCTATGCAAGAACCTAACATGATCAAATTTGACTCATGACAATACAGCTTTAAAAAATGCATTGGCAGCAATTGTACCGATCATCTACTTTCAATGAATTATCAGCAAATTGGTGAAAGTACACCTATTAAAAAAAAAATAACAGCCTCCTCCATATCCCCTCTAGCTGTCCTGTCCATCACCAAGATAGGTGCGTTTTCTGCCATTTTAGGTAGAAGTAATGTTCAACCAATTTGCTTCTAATTTAGACAAAGTAGTAGGAAAGTTTATCAAACAAACTCTACATATGAGCTCTATCTATTTTACAATACGTGTAATATGTATTCACAAAATGTCCATTTTCTATATGTGTGAACTTCACATCTTTTTTTTTTTTTAGTAAGTTTTAGTGCATGATGAGGTGGTGTTTACCTATAGGATCCACCATCTCTTGGACTGGGCACCATTGATGGTATTTATTGGGCCCCACGTTCTTAAGTAAATCTCAATATTGCTTCAAAAAGGTAGCTATGCATATACAGTTTACAGACAGAATGTTAACATATTAAGCAAGAGTGTGACAACTTATCAGTGCTAAATGTGCCATAAAAAAACCCAGCATGTAAAATTCTTAGCTTTGACAAGTGACAACATATCTGGCAAAATGCATTGTAAACCAAATGTAATTTTTAGCTGCAGTAAATTTTAGACAATCAAAATGATGTTAAAATGTGTGTGTTTCTTACAGTCTAGAGGCTGCTTATTCTGATGGAGGAAAACACTGACAGCATCCTTCATGATCACTGAAAGAACTGTTCTCCTTTCTCCTGCCCCACACTGATCTATCTGATCGGTGCAGTGCAGGGGAGAAAGTCACCAGGACTTGCACGGATGTTGCGCATCCTGTGTAGCTGAAAAAACTTCTGCAAGACTAGCCCTTGGACCTCTTTATGAAAAGAAGAACGACACTCCTGATATGTGAGGTGGCATGGATAGGGTCCCAATCAAACAAAGTTGTTGATTAGCCATTGAACCTTTCAGGTCATGTGATCAGTCACATTCCTGGAAGGAATTTCAAGATGTGGTAATGTATACGATGGATGAGTGTACATATATATATATATATATATATATATATATAAGTGTTTGTGTGTGTGGAGCTGCATGAGTATATAAGAGAGCTGTTGGTGTATGTAAGAAAGCTGTGTACAAGTATGTAGCAAAACAGTGCGTGTATGTAACAGAGGTGTGAGTGCATACTTCAAAGCTGTAGAAAAGCTATATGTGTTAGAACTGTGTTTGTGTATGGAGGAGAGTTGTGTGTGTATTTCGGAAAATTGCGTGTGTGATAGTAGTAGAGTTGTGTGTATGCAGGAGAGATGTGTGTATGTAGGAAAGAGGGTGGAAACTTATCAATGCTATAGGACCTATGCAAGAACCTAACATGATCAAATTTGACTCATGACAATACAGCTTTAAAAAATGCATTGGCAGCAATTGTACCGATCATCTACTTTCAATGAATTATCAGCAAATTGGTGAAAGTACACCTATTAAAAAAAAAATAACAGCCTCCTCCATATCCCCTAGCTGTCCTGTCCATCACCAAGATAGGTGCGTTTTCTGCCATTTTAGGTAGAAGTAATGTTCAACCAATTTGCTTCTAATTTAGACAAAGTAGTAGGAAAGTTTATCAAACAAACTCTACATATGAGCTCTATCTATTTTACAATACGTGTAATATGTATTCACAAAATGTCCATTTTCTATATGTGTGAACTTCACATCTTTTTTTTTTTTTAGTAAGTTTTAGTGCATGATGAGGTGGTGTTTACCTATAGGATCCACCATCTCTTGGACTGGGCACCATTGATGGTATTTATTGGGCCCCACGTTCTTAAGTAAATCTCAATATTGCTTCAAAAAGGTAGCTATGCATATACAGTTTACAGACAGAATGTTAACATATTAAGCAAGAGTGTGACAACTTATCAGTGCTAAATGTGCCATAAAAAAACCCAGCATGTAAAATTCTTAGCTTTGACAAGTGACAACATATCTGGCAAAATGCATTGTAAACCAAATGTAATTTTTAGCTGCAGTAAATTTTAGACAATCAAAATGATGTTAAAATGTGTGTGTTTCTTACAGTCTAGAGGCTGCTTATTCTGATGGAGGAAAACACTGACAGCATCCTTCATGATCACTGAAAGAACTGTTCTCCTTTCTCCTGCCCCACACTGATCTATCTGATCGGTGCAGTGCAGGGGAGAAAGTCACCAGGACTTGCACGGATGTTGCGCATCCTGTGTAGCTGAAAAAACTTCTGCAAGACTAGCCCTTGGACCTCTTTATGAAAAGAAGAACGACACTCCTGATATGTGAGGTGGCATGGATAGGGTCCCAATCAAACAAAGTTGTTGATTAGCCATTGAACCTTTCAGGTCATGTGATCAGTCACATTCCTGGAAGGAATTTCAAGATGTGGTAATGTATACGATGGATGAGTGTACATATATATATATATATATATATATATATATAAGTGTTTGTGTGTGTGGAGCTGCATGAGTATATAAGAGAGCTGTTGGTGTATGTAAGAAAGCTGTGTACAAGTATGTAGCAAAACAGTGCGTGTATGTAACAGAGGTGTGAGTGCATACTTCAAAGCTGTAGAAAAGCTATATGTGTTAGAACTGTGTTTGTGTATGGAGGAGAGTTGTGTGTGTATTTCGGAAAATTGCGTGTGTGATAGTAGTAGAGTTGTGTGTATGCAGGAGAGATGTGTGTATGTAGGAAAGAGGGTGGAAACTTATCAATGCTATAGGACCTATGCAAGAACCTAACATGATCAAATTTGACTCATGACAATACAGCTTTAAAAAATGCATTGGCAGCAATTGTACCGATCATCTACTTTCAATGAATTATCAGCAAATTGGTGAAAGTACACCTATTAAAAAAAAAATAACAGCCTCCTCCATATCCCCTCTAGCTGTCCTGTCCATCACCAAGATAGGTGCGTTTTCTGCCATTTTAGGTAGAAGTAATGTTCAACCAATTTGCTTCTAATTTAGACAAAGTAGTAGGAAAGTTTATCAAACAAACTCTACATATGAGCTCTATCTATTTTACAATACGTGTAATATGTATTCACAAAATGTCCATTTTCTATATGTGTGAACTTCACATCTTTTTTTTTTTTTAGTAAGTTTTAGTGCATGATGAGGTGGTGTTTACCTATAGGATCCACCATCTCTTGGACTGGGCACCATTGATGGTATTTATTGGGCCCCACGTTCTTAAGTAAATCTCAATATTGCTTCAAAAAGGTAGCTATGCATATACAGTTTACAGACAGAATGTTAACATATTAAGCAAGAGTGTGACAACTTATCAGTGCTAAATGTGCCATAAAAAAACCCAGCATGTAAAATTCTTAGCTTTGACAAGTGACAACATATCTGGCAAAATGCATTGTAAACCAAATGTAATTTTTAGCTGCAGTAAATTTTAGACAATCAAAATGATGTTAAAATGTGTGTGTTTCTTACAGTCTAGAGGCTGCTTATTCTGATGGAGGAAAACACTGACAGCATCCTTCATGATCACTGAAAGAACTGTTCTCCTTTCTCCTGCCCCACACTGATCTATCTGATCGGTGCAGTGCAGGGGAGAAAGTCACCAGGACTTGCACGGATGTTGCGCATCCTGTGTAGCTGAAAAAACTTCTGCAAGACTAGCCCTTGGACCTCTTTATGAAAAGAAGAACGACACTCCTGATATGTGAGGTGGCATGGATAGGGTCCCAATCAAACAAAGTTGTTGATTAGCCATTGAACCTTTCAGGTCATGTGATCAGTCACATTCCTGGAAGGAATTTCAAGATGTGGTAATGTATACGATGGATGAGTGTACATATATATATATATATATATATATATATATAAGTGTTTGTGTGTGTGGAGCTGCATGAGTATATAAGAGAGCTGTTGGTGTATGTAAGAAAGCTGTGTACAAGTATGTAGCAAAACAGTGCGTGTATGTAACAGAGGTGTGAGTGCATACTTCAAAGCTGTAGAAAAGCTATATGTGTTAGAACTGTGTTTGTGTATGGAGGAGAGTTGTGTGTGTATTTCGGAAAATTGCGTGTGTGATAGTAGTAGAGTTGTGTGTATGCAGGAGAGATGTGTGTATGTAGGAAAGAGGGTGGAAACTTATCAATGCTATAGGACCTATGCAAGAACCTAACATGATCAAATTTGACTCATGACAATACAGCTTTAAAAAATGCATTGGCAGCAATTGTACCGATCATCTACTTTCAATGAATTATCAGCAAATTGGTGAAAGTACACCTATTAAAAAAAAAATAACAGCCTCCTCCATATCCCCTCTAGCTGTCCTGTCCATCACCAAGATAGGTGCGTTTTCTGCCATTTTAGGTAGAAGTAATGTTCAACCAATTTGCTTCTAATTTAGACAAAGTAGTAGGAAAGTTTATCAAACAAACTCTACATATGAGCTCTATCTATTTTACAATACGTGTAATATGTATTCACAAAATGTCCATTTTCTATATGTGTGAACTTCACATCTTTTTTTTTTTTAGTAAGTTTTAGTGCATGATGAGGTGGTGTTTACCTATAGGATCCACCATCTCTTGGACTGGGCACCATTGATGGTATTTATTGGGCCCCACGTTCTTAAGTAAATCTCAATATTGCTTCAAAAAGGTAGCTATGCATATACAGTTTACAGACAGAATGTTAACATATTAAGCAAGAGTGTGACAACTTATCAGTGCTAAATGTGCCATAAAAAAACCCAGCATGTAAAATTCTTAGCTTTGACAAGTGACAACATATCTGGCAAAATGCATTGTAAACCAAATGTAATTTTTAGCTGCAGTAAATTTTAGACAATCAAAATGATGTTAAAATGTGTGTGTTTCTTACAGTCTAGAGGCTGCTTATTCTGATGGAGGAAAACACTGACAGCATCCTTCATGATCACTGAAAGAACTGTTCTCCTTTCTCCTGCCCCACACTGATCTATCTGATCGGTGCAGTGCAGGGGAGAAAGTCACCAGGACTTGCACGGATGTTGCGCATCCTGTGTAGCTGAAAAAACTTCTGCAAGACTAGCCCTTGGACCTCTTTATGAAAAGAAGAACGACACTCCTGATATGTGAGGTGGCATGGATAGGGTCCCAATCAAACAAAGTTGTTGATTAGCCATTGAACCTTTCAGGTCATGTGATCAGTCACATTCCTGGAAGGAATTTCAAGATGTGGTAATGTATACGATGGATGAGTGTACATATATATATATATATATATATATATATATAAGTGTTTGTGTGTGTGGAGCTGCATGAGTATATAAGAGAGCTGTTGGTGTATGTAAGAAAGCTGTGTACAAGTATGTAGCAAAACAGTGCGTGTATGTAACAGAGGTGTGAGTGCATACTTCAAAGCTGTAGAAAAGCTATATGTGTTAGAACTGTGTTTGTGTATGGAGGAGAGTTGTGTGTGTATTTCGGAAAATTGCGTGTGTGATAGTAGTAGAGTTGTGTGTATGCAGGAGAGATGTGTGTATGTAGGAAAGAGGGTGGAAACTTATCAATGCTATAGGACCTATGCAAGAACCTAACATGATCAAATTTGACTCATGACAATACAGCTTTAAAAAATGCATTGGCAGCAATTGTACCGATCATCTACTTTCAATGAATTATCAGCAAATTGGTGAAAGTACACCTATTAAAAAAAAAATAACAGCCTCCTCCATATCCCCTCTAGCTGTCCTGTCCATCACCAAGATAGGTGCGTTTTCTGCCATTTTAGGTAGAAGTAATGTTCAACCAATTTGCTTCTAATTTAGACAAAGTAGTAGGAAAGTTTATCAAACAAACTCTACATATGAGCTCTATCTATTTTACAATACGTGTAATATGTATTCACAAAATGTCCATTTTCTATATGTGTGAACTTCACATCTTTTTTTTTTTTTAGTAAGTTTTAGTGCATGATGAGGTGGTGTTTACCTATAGGATCCACCATCTCTTGGACTGGGCACCATTGATGGTATTTATTGGGCCCCACGTTCTTAAGTAAATCTCAATATTGCTTCAAAAAGGTAGCTATGCATATACAGTTTACAGACAGAATGTTAACATATTAAGCAAGAGTGTGACAACTTATCAGTGCTAAATGTGCCATAAAAAAACCCAGCATGTAAAATTCTTAGCTTTGACAAGTGACAACATATCTGGCAAAATGCATTGTAAACCAAATGTAATTTTTAGCTGCAGTAAATTTTAGACAATCAAAATGATGTTAAAATGTGTGTGTTTCTTACAGTCTAGAGGCTGCTTATTCTGATGGAGGAAAACACTGACAGCATCCTTCATGATCACTGAAAGAACTGTTCTCCTTTCTCCTGCCCCACACTGATCTATCTGATCGGTGCAGTGCAGGGGAGAAAGTCACCAGGACTTGCACGGATGTTGCGCATCCTGTGTAGCTGAAAAAACTTCTGCAAGACTAGCCCTTGGACCTCTTTATGAAAAGAAGAACGACACTCCTGATATGTGAGGTGGCATGGATAGGGTCCCAATCAAACAAAGTTGTTGATTAGCCATTGAACCTTTCAGGTCATGTGATCAGTCACATTCCTGGAAGGAATTTCAAGATGTGGTAATGTATACGATGGATGAGTGTACATATATATATATATATATATATATATATATATATATAAGTGTTTGTGTGTGTGGAGCTGCATGAGTATATAAGAGAGCTGTTGGTGTATGTAAGAAAGCTGTGTACAAGTATGTAGCAAAACAGTGCGTGTATGTAACAGAGGTGTGAGTGCATACTTCAAAGCTGTAGAAAAGCTATATGTGTTAGAACTGTGTTTGTGTATGGAGGAGAGTTGTGTGTGTATTTCGGAAAATTGCGTGTGTGATAGTAGTAGAGTTGTGTGTATGCAGGAGAGATGTGTGTATGTAGGAAAGAGGGTGGAAACTTATCAATGCTATAGGACCTATGCAAGAACCTAACATGATCAAATTTGACTCATGACAATACAGCTTTAAAAAATGCATTGGCAGCAATTGTACCGATCATCTACTTTCAATGAATTATCAGCAAATTGGTGAAAGTACACCTATTAAAAAAAAAATAACAGCCTCCTCCATATCCCCTCTAGCTGTCCTGTCCATCACCAAGATAGGTGCGTTTTCTGCCATTTTAGGTAGAAGTAATGTTCAACCAATTTGCTTCTAATTTAGACAAAGTAGTAGGAAAGTTTATCAAACAAACTCTACATATGAGCTCTATCTATTTTACAATACGTGTAATATGTATTCACAAAATGTCCATTTTCTATATGTGTGAACTTCACATCTTTTTTTTTTTTAGTAAGTTTTAGTGCATGATGAGGTGGTGTTTACCTATAGGATCCACCATCTCTTGGACTGGGCACCATTGATGGTATTTATTGGGCCCCACGTTCTTAAGTAAATCTCAATATTGCTTCAAAAAGGTAGCTATGCATATACAGTTTACAGACAGAATGTTAACATATTAAGCAAGAGTGTGACAACTTATCAGTGCTAAATGTGCCATAAAAAAACCCAGCATGTAAAATTCTTAGCTTTGACAAGTGACAACATATCTGGCAAAATGCATTGTAAACCAAATGTAATTTTTAGCTGCAGTAAATTTTAGACAATCAAAATGATGTTAAAATGTGTGTGTTTCTTACAGTCTAGAGGCTGCTTATTCTGATGGAGGAAAACACTGACAGCATCCTTCATGATCACTGAAAGAACTGTTCTCCTTTCTCCTGCCCCACACTGATCTATCTGATCGGTGCAGTGCAGGGGAGAAAGTCACCAGGACTTGCACGGATGTTGCGCATCCTGTGTAGCTGAAAAAACTTCTGCAAGACTAGCCCTTGGACCTCTTTATGAAAAGAAGAACGACACTCCTGATATGTGAGGTGGCATGGATAGGGTCCCAATCAAACAAAGTTGTTGATTAGCCATTGAACCTTTCAGGTCATGTGATCAGTCACATTCCTGGAAGGAATTTCAAGATGTGGTAATGTATACGATGGATGAGTGTACATATATATATATATATATATATATATATATATATATATAAGTGTTTGTGTGTGTGGAGCTGCATGAGTATATAAGAGAGCTGTTGGTGTATGTAAGAAAGCTGTGTACAAGTATGTAGCAAAACAGTGCGTGTATGTAACAGAGGTGTGAGTGCATACTTCAAAGCTGTAGAAAAGCTATATGTGTTAGAACTGTGTTTGTGTATGGAGGAGAGTTGTGTGTGTATTTCGGAAAATTGCGTGTGTGATAGTAGTAGAGTTGTGTGTATGCAGGAGAGATGTGTGTATGTAGGAAAGAGGGTGGAAACTTATCAATGCTATAGGACCTATGCAAGAACCTAACATGATCAAATTTGACTCATGACAATACAGCTTTAAAAAATGCATTGGCAGCAATTGTACCGATCATCTACTTTCAATGAATTATCAGCAAATTGGTGAAAGTACACCTATTAAAAAAAAAATAACAGCCTCCTCCATATCCCCTCTAGCTGTCCTGTCCATCACCAAGATAGGTGCGTTTTCTGCCATTTTAGGTAGAAGTAATGTTCAACCAATTTGCTTCTAATTTAGACAAAGTAGTAGGAAAGTTTATCAAACAAACTCTACATATGAGCTCTATCTATTTTACAATACGTGTAATATGTATTCACAAAATGTCCATTTTCTATATGTGTGAACTTCACATCTTTTTTTTTTTTTAGTAAGTTTTAGTGCATGATGAGGTGGTGTTTACCTATAGGATCCACCATCTCTTGGACTGGGCACCATTGATGGTATTTATTGGGCCCCACGTTCTTAAGTAAATCTCAATATTGCTTCAAAAAGGTAGCTATGCATATACAGTTTACAGACCGAATGTTAACATATTAAGCAAGAGTGTGACAACTTATCAGTGCTAAATGTGCCATAAAAAAACCCAGCATGTAAAATTCTTAGCTTTGACAAGTGACAACATATCTGGCAAAATGCATTGTAAACCAAATGTAATTTTTAGCTGCAGTAAATTTTAGACAATCAAAATGATGTTAAAATGTGTGTGTTTCTTACAGTCTAGAGGCTGCTTATTCTGATGGAGGAAAACACTGACAGCATCCTTCATGATCACTGAAAGAACTGTTCTCCTTTCTCCTGCCCCACACTGATCTATCTGATCGGTGCAGTGCAGGGGAGAAAGTCACCAGGACTTGCACGGATGTTGCGCATCCTGTGTAGCTGAAAAAACTTCTGCAAGACTAGCCCTTGGACCTCTTTATGAAAAGAAGAACGACACTCCTGATATGTGAGGTGGCATGGATAGGGTCCCAATCAAACAAACTTGTTGATTAGCCATTGAACCTTTCAGGTCATGTGATCAGTCACATTCCTGGAAGGAATTTCAAGATGTGGTAATGTATACGATGGATGAGTGTACATATATATATATATATATATATATATATATAAGTGTTTGTGTGTGTGGAGCTGCATGAGTATATAAGAGAGCTGTTGGTGTATGTAAGAAAGCTGTGTACAAGTATGTAGCAAAACAGTGCGTGTATGTAACAGAGGTGTGAGTGCATACTTCAAAGCTGTAGAAAAGCTATATGTGTTAGAACTGTGTTTGTGTATGGAGGAGAGTTGTGTGTGTATTTCGGAAAATTGCGTGTGTGATAGTAGTAGAGTTGTGTGTATGCAGGAGAGATGTGTGTATGTAGGAAAGAGGGTGGAAACTTATCAATGCTATAGGACCTATGCAAGAACCTAACATGATCAAATTTGACTCATGACAATACAGCTTTAAAAAATGCATTGGCAGCAATTGTACCGATCATCTACTTTCAATGAATTATCAGCAAATTGGTGAAAGTACACCTATTAAAAAAAAAAATAACAGCCTCCTCCATATCCCCTCTAGCTGTCCTGTCCATCACCAAGATAGGTGCGTTTTCTGCCATTTTAGGTAGAAGTAATGTTCAACCAATTTGCTTCTAATTTAGACAAAGTAGTAGGAAAGTTTATCAAACAAACTCTACATATGAGCTCTATCTATTTTACAATACGTGTAATATGTATTCACAAAATGTCCATTTTCTATATGTGTGAACTTCACATCTTTTTTTTTTTTTAGTAAGTTTTAGTGCAT
Source organism: Phyllobates terribilis (assembly GCF_046119375.1). Taxonomy (NCBI): domain Eukaryota; kingdom Metazoa; phylum Chordata; class Amphibia; order Anura; family Dendrobatidae; genus Phyllobates; species Phyllobates terribilis. Next base: position 18,188 of record NW_027364332.1, read on the forward strand.
GATGAGGTGGTGTTTACCTATAGGATCCACCATCTCTTGGACTGGGCACCATTGATGGTATTTATTGGGCCCCACGTTCTTAAGTAAATCTCAATATTGCTTCAAAAAGGTAGCTATGCATATACAGTTTACAGACAGAATGTTAACATATTAAGCAAGAGTGTGACAACTTATCAGTGCTAAATGTGCCATAAAAAAACCCAGCATGTAAAATTCTTAGCTTTGACAAGTGACAACATATCTGGCAAAATGCATTGTAAACCAAATGTAATTTTTAGCTGCAGTAAATTTTAGACAATCAAAATGATGTTAAAATGTGTGTGTTTCTTACAGTCTAGAGGCTGCTTATTCTGATGGAGGAAAACACTGACAGCATCCTTCATGATCACTGAAAGAACTGTTCTCCTTTCTCCTGCCCCACACTGATCTATCTGATCGGTGCAGTGCAGGGGAGAAAGTCACCAGGACTTGCACGGATGTTGCGCATCCTGTGTAGCTGAAAAAACTTCTGCAAGACTAGCCCTTGGACCTCTTTATGAAAAGAAGAACGACACTCCTGATATGTGAGGTGGCATGGATAGGGTCCCAATCAAACAAAGTTGTTGATTAGCCATTGAACCTTTCAGGTCATGTGATCAGTCACATTCCTGGAAGGAATTTCAAGATGTGGTAATGTATACGATGGATGAGTGTACATATATATATATATATATATATATAAGTGTTTGTGTGTGTGGAGCTGCATGAGTATATAAGAGAGCTGTTGGTGTATGTAAGAAAGCTGTGTACAAGTATGTAGCAAAACAGTGCGTGTATGTAACAGAGGTGTGAGTGCATACTTCAAAGCTGTAGAAAAGCTATATGTGTTAGAACTGTGTTTGTGTATGGAGGAGAGTTGTGTGTGTATTTCGGAAAATTGCGTGTGTGATAGTAGTAGAGTTGTGTGTATGCAGGAGAGATGTGTGTATGTAGGAAAGAGGGTGGAAACTTATCAATGCTATAGGACCTATGCAAGAACCTAACATGATCAAATTTGACTCATGACAATACAGCTTTAAAAAATGCATTGGCAGCAATTGTACCGATCATCTACTTTCAATTAATTATCAGTAAATTGGTGAAAGTACACCTATTAAAAAAAAAATAACAGCCTCCTCCATATCCCCTCTAGCTGTCCTGTCCATCACCAAGATAGGTGCGTTTTCTGCCATTTTAGGTAGAAGTAATGTTCAACCAATTTGCTTCTAATTTAGACAAAGTAGTAGGAAAGTTTATCAAACAAACTCTACATATGAGCTCTATCTATTTTACAATACGTGTAATATGTATTCACAAAATGTCCATTTTCTATATGTGTGAACTTCACATCTTTTTTTTTTTTAGTAAGTTTTAGTGCATGATGAGGTGGTGTTTACCTATAGGATCCACCATCTCTTGGACTGGGCACCATTGATGGTATTTATTGGGCCCCACGTTCTTAAGTAAATCTCAATATTGCTTCAAAAAGGTAGATATGCATATACAGTTTACAGACAGAATGTTAACATATTAAGCAAGAGTGTGACAACTTATCAGTGCTAAATGTGCCATAAAAAAACCCAGCATGTAAAATTCTTAGCTTTGACAAGTGACAACATATCTGGCAAAATGCATTGTAAACCAAATGTAATTTTTAGCTGCAGTAAATTTTAGACAATCAAAATGATGTTAAAATGTGTGTGTTTCTTACAGTCTAGAGGCTGCTTATTCTGATGGAGGAAAACACTGACAGCATCCTTCATGATCACTGAAAGAACTGTTCTCCTTTCTCCTGCCCCACACTGATCTATCTGATCGGTGCAGTGCAGGGGAGAAAGTCACCAGGACTTGCACGGATGTTGCGCATCCTGTGTAGCTGAAAAAACTTCTGCAAGACTAGCCCTTGGACCTCTTTATGAAAAGAAGAACGACACTCCTGATATGTGAGGTGGCATGGATAGGGTCCCAATCAAACAAAGTTGTTGATTAGCCATTGAACCTTTCAGGTCATGTGATCAGTCACATTCCTGGAAGGAATTTCAAGATGTGGTAATGTATACGATGGATGAGTGTACATATATATATATATATATATATATATATATATATATAAGTGTTTGTGTGTGTGGAGCTGCATGAGTATATAAGAGAGCTGTTGGTGTATGTAAGAAAGCTGTGTACAAGTATGTAGCAAAACAGTGCGTGTATGTAACAGAGGTGTGAGTGCATACTTCAAAGCTGTAGAAAAGCTATATGTGTTAGAACTGTGTTTGTGTATGGAGGAGAGTTGTGTGTGTATTTCGGAAAATTGCGTGTGTGATAGTAGTAGAGTTGTGTGTATGCAGGAGAGATGTGTGTATGTAGGAAAGAGGGTGGAAACTTATCAATGCTATAGGACCTATGCAAGAACCTAACATGATCAAATTTGACTCATGACAATACAGCTTTAAAAAATGCATTGGCAGCAATTGTACCGATCATCTACTTTCAATGAATTATCAGCAAATTGGTGAAAGTACACCTATTAAAAAAAAAAATAACAGCCTCCTCCATATCCCCTCTAGCTGTCCTGTCCATCACCAAGATAGGTGCGTTTTCTGCCATTTTAGGTAGAAGTAATGTTCAACCAATTTGCTTCTAATTTAGACAAAGTAGTAGGAAAGTTTATCAAACAAACTCTACATATGAGCTCTATCTATTTTACAATACGTGTAATATGTATTCACAAAATGTCCATTTTCTATATGTGTGAACTTCACATCTTTTTTTTTTTTTAGTAAGTTTTAGTGCATGATGAGGTGGTGTTTACCTATAGGATCCACCATCTCTTGGACTGGGCACCATTGATGGTATTTATTGGGCCCCACGTTCTTAAGTAAATCTCAATATTGCTTCAAAAAGGTAGCTATGCATATACAGTTTACAGACAGAATGTTAACATATTAAGCAAGAGTGTGACAACTTATCAGTGCTAAATGTGCCATAAAAAAACCCAGCATGTAAAATTCTTAGCTTTGACAAGTGACAACATATCTGGCAAAATGCATTGTAAACCAAATGTAATTTTTAGCTGCAGTAAATTTTAGACAATCAAAATGATGTTAAAATGTGTGTGTTTCTTACAGTCTAGAGGCTGCTTATTCTGATGGAGGAAAACACTGACAGCATCCTTCATGATCACTGAAAGAACTGTTCTCCTTTCTCCTGCCCCACACTGATCTATCTGATCGGTGCAGTGCAGGGGAGAAAGTCACCAGGACTTGCACGGATGTTGCGCATCCTGTGTAGCTGAAAAAACTTCTGCAAGACTAGCCCTTGGACCTCTTTATGAAAAGAAGAACGACACTCCTGATATGTGAGGTGGCATGGATAGGGTCCCAATCAAACAAAGTTGTTGATTAGCCATTGAACCTTTCAGGTCATGTGATCAGTCACATTCCTGGAAGGAATTTCAAGATGTGGTAATGTATACGATGGATGAGTGTACATATATATATATATATATATATATAAGTGTTTGTGTGTGTGGAGCTGCATGAGTATATAAGAGAGCTGTTGGTGTATGTAAGAAAGCTGTGTACAAGTATGTAGCAAAACAGTGCGTGTATGTAACAGAGGTGTGAGTGCATACTTCAAAGCTGTAGAAAAGCTATATGTGTTAGAACTGTGTTTGTGTATGGAGGAGAGTTGTGTGTGTATTTCGGAAAATTGCGTGTGTGATAGTAGTAGAGTTGTGTGTATGCAGGAGAGATGTGTGTATGTAGGAAAGAGGGTGGAAACTTATCAATGCTATAGGACCTATGCAAGAACCTAACATGATCAAATTTGACTCATGACAATACAGCTTTAAAAAATGCATTGGCAGCAATTGTACCGATCATCTACTTTCAATTAATTATCAGTAAATTGGTGAAAGTACACCTATTAAAAAAAAAATAACAGCCTCCTCCATATCCCCTCTAGCTGTCCTGTCCATCACCAAGATAGGTGCGTTTTCTGCCATTTTAGGTAGAAGTAATGTTCAACCAATTTGCTTCTAATTTAGACAAAGTAGTAGGAAAGTTTATCAAACAAACTCTACATATGAGCTCTATCTATTTTACAATACGTGTAATATGTATTCACAAAATGTCCATTTTCTATATGTGTGAACTTCACATCTTTTTTTTTTTTAGTAAGTTTTAGTGCATGATGAGGTGGTGTTTACCTATAGGATCCACCATCTCTTGGACTGGGCACCATTGATGGTATTTATTGGGCCCCACGTTCTTAAGTAAATCTCAATATTGCTTCAAAAAGGTAGATATGCATATACAGTTTACAGACAGAATGTTAACATATTAAGCAAGAGTGTGACAACTTATCAGTGCTAAATGTGCCATAAAAAAACCCAGCATGTAAAATTCTTAGCTTTGACAAGTGACAACATATCTGGCAAAATGCATTGTAAACCAAATGTAATTTTTAGCTGCAGTAAATTTTAGACAATCAAAATGATGTTAAAATGTGTGTGTTTCTTACAGTCTAGAGGCTGCTTATTCTGATGGAGGAAAACACTGACAGCATCCTTCATGATCACTGAAAGAACTGTTCTCCTTTCTCCTGCCCCACACTGATCTATCTGATCGGTGCAGTGCAGGGGAGAAAGTCACCAGGACTTGCACGGATGTTGCGCATCCTGTGTAGCTGAAAAAACTTCTGCAAGACTAGCCCTTGGACCTCTTTATGAAAAGAAGAACGACACTCCTGATATGTGAGGTGGCATGGATAGGGTCCCAATCAAACAAAGTTGTTGATTAGCCATTGAACCTTTCAGGTCATGTGATCAGTCACATTCCTGGAAGGAATTTCAAGATGTGGTAATGTATACGATGGATGAGTGTACATATATATATATATATATATATATAAGTGTTTGTGTGTGTGGAGCTGCATGAGTATATAAGAGAGCTGTTGGTGTATGTAAGAAAGCTGTGTACAAGTATGTAGCAAAACAGTGCGTGTATGTAACAGAGGTGTGAGTGCATACTTCAAAGCTGTAGAAAAGCTATATGTGTTAGAACTGTGTTTGTGTATGGAGGAGAGTTGTGTGTGTATTTCGGAAAATTGCGTGTGTGATAGTAGTAGAGTTGTGTGTATGCAGGAGAGATGTGTGTATGTAGGAAAGAGGGTGGAAACTTATCAATGCTATAGGACCTATGCAAGAACCTAACATGATCAAATTTGACTCATGACAATACAGCTTTAAAAAATGCATTGGCAGCAATTGTACCGATCATCTACTTTCAATTAATTATCAGTAAATTGGTGAAAGTACACCTATTAAAAAAAAAATAACAGCCTCCTCCATATCCCCTCTAGCTGTCCTGTCCATCACCAAGATAGGTGCGTTTTCTGCCATTTTAGGTAGAAGTAATGTTCAACCAATTTGCTTCTAATTTAGACAAAGTAGTAGGAAAGTTTATCAAACAAACTCTACATATGAGCTCTATCTATTTTACAATACGTGTAATATGTATTCACAAAATGTCCATTTTCTATATGTGTGAACTTCACATCTTTTTTTTTTTTAGTAAGTTTTAGTGCATGATGAGGTGGTGTTTACCTATAGGATCCACCATCTCTTGGACTGGGCACCATTGATGGTATTTATTGGGCCCCACGTTCTTAAGTAAATCTCAATATTGCTTCAAAAAGGTAGATATGCATATACAGTTTACAGACAGAATGTTAACATATTAAGCAAGAGTGTGACAACTTATCAGTGCTAAATGTGCCATAAAAAAACCCAGCATGTAAAATTCTTAGCTTTGACAAGTGACAACATATCTGGCAAAATGCATTGTAAACCAAATGTAATTTTTAGCTGCAGTAAATTTTAGACAATCAAAATGATGTTAAAATGTGTGTGTTTCTTACAGTCTAGAGGCTGCTTATTCTGATGGAGGAAAACACTGACAGCATCCTTCATGATCACTGAAAGAACTGTTCTCCTTTCTCCTGCCCCACACTGATCTATCTGATCGGTGCAGTGCAGGGGAGAAAGTCACCAGGACTTGCACGGATGTTGCGCATCCTGTGTAGCTGAAAAAACTTCTGCAAGACTAGCCCTTGGACCTCTTTATGAAAAGAAGAACGACACTCCTGATATGTGAGGTGGCATGGATAGGGTCCCAATCAAACAAAGTTGTTGATTAGCCATTGAACCTTTCAGGTCATGTGATCAGTCACATTCCTGGAAGGAATTTCAAGATGTGGTAATGTATACGATGGATGAGTGTACATATATATATATATATATATATATATATATATATAAGTGTTTGTGTGTGTGGAGCTGCATGAGTATATAAGAGAGCTGTTGGTGTATGTAAGAAAGCTGTGTACAAGTATGTAGCAAAACAGTGCGTGTATGTAACAGAGGTGTGAGTGCATACTTCAAAGCTGTAGAAAAGCTATATGTGTTAGAACTGTGTTTGTGTATGGAGGAGAGTTGTGTGTGTATTTCGGAAAATTGCGTGTGTGATAGTAGTAGAGTTGTGTGTATGCAGGAGAGATGTGTGTATGTAGGAAAGAGGGTGGAAACTTATCAATGCTATAGGACCTATGCAAGAACCTAACATGATCAAATTTGACTCATGACAATACAGCTTTAAAAAATGCATTGGCAGCAATTGTACCGATCATCTACTTTCAATGAATTATCAGCAAATTGGTGAAAGTACACCTATTAAAAAAAAAAATAACAGCCTCCTCCATATCCCCTCTAGCTGTCCTGTCCATCACCAAGATAGGTGCGTTTTCTGCCATTTTAGGTAGAAGTAATGTTCAACCAATTTGCTTCTAATTTAGACAAAGTAGTAGGAAAGTTTATCAAACAAACTCTACATATGAGCTCTATCTATTTTACAATACGTGTAATATGTATTCACAAAATGTCCATTTTCTATATGTGTGAACTTCACATCTTTTTTTTTTTTTAGTAAGTTTTAGTGCATGATGAGGTGGTGTTTACCTATAGGATCCACCATCTCTTGGACTGGGCACCATTGATGGTATTTATTGGGCCCCACGTTCTTAAGTAAATCTCAATATTGCTTCAAAAAGGTAGCTATGCATATACAGTTTACAGACAGAATGTTAACATATTAAGCAAGAGTGTGACAACTTATCAGTGCTAAATGTGCCATAAAAAAACCCAGCATGTAAAATTCTTAGCTTTGACAAGTGACAACATATCTGGCAAAATGCATTGTAAACCAAATGTAATTTTTAGCTGCAGTAAATTTTAGACAATCAAAATGATGTTAAAATGTGTGTGTTTCTTACAGTCTAGAGGCTGCTTATTCTGATGGAGGAAAACACTGACAGCATCCTTCATGATCACTGAAAGAACTGTTCTCCTTTCTCCTGCCCCACACTGATCTATCTGATCGGTGCAGTGCAGGGGAGAAAGTCACCAGGACTTGCACGGATGTTGCGCATCCTGTGTAGCTGAAAAAACTTCTGCAAGACTAGCCCTTGGACCTCTTTATGAAAAGAAGAACGACACTCCTGATATGTGAGGTGGCATGGATAGGGTCCCAATCAAACAAAGTTGTTGATTAGCCATTGAACCTTTCAGGTCATGTGATCAGTCACATTCCTGGAAGGAATTTCAAGATGTGGTAATGTATACGATGGATGAGTGTACATATATATATATATATATATATATATAAGTGTTTGTGTGTGTGGAGCTGCATGAGTATATAAGAGAGCTGTTGGTGTATGTAAGAAAGCTGTGTACAAGTATGTAGCAAAACAGTGCGTGTATGTAACAGAGGTGTGAGTGCATACTTCAAAGCTGTAGAAAAGCTATATGTGTTAGAACTGTGTTTGTGTATGGAGGAGAGTTGTGTGTGTATTTCGGAAAATTGCGTGTGTGATAGTAGTAGAGTTGTGTGTATGCAGGAGAGATGTGTGTATGTAGGAAAGAGGGTGGAAACTTATCAATGCTATAGGACCTATGCAAGAACCTAACATGATCAAATTTGACTCATGACAATACAGCTTTAAAAAATGCATTGGCAGCAATTGTACCGATCATCTACTTTCAATTAATTATCAGTAAATTGGTGAAAGTACACCTATTAAAAAAAAAATAACAGCCTCCTCCATATCCCCTCTAGCTGTCCTGTCCATCACCAAGATAGGTGCGTTTTCTGCCATTTTAGGTAGAAGTAATGTTCAACCAATTTGCTTCTAATTTAGACAAAGTAGTAGGAAAGTTTATCAAACAAACTCTACATATGAGCTCTATCTATTTTACAATACGTGTAATATGTATTCACAAAATGTCCATTTTCTATATGTGTGAACTTCACATCTTTTTTTTTTTTAGTAAGTTTTAGTGCATGATGAGGTGGTGTTTACCTATAGGATCCACCATCTCTTGGACTGGGCACCATTGATGGTATTTATTGGGCCCCACGTTCTTAAGTAAATCTCAATATTGCTTCAAAAAGGTAGATATGCATATACAGTTTACAGACAGAATGTTAACATATTAAGCAAGAGTGTGACAACTTATCAGTGCTAAATGTGCCATAAAAAAACCCAGCATGTAAAATTCTTAGCTTTGACAAGTGACAACATATCTGGCAAAATGCATTGTAAACCAAATGTAATTTTTAGCTGCAGTAAATTTTAGACAATCAAAATGATGTTAAAATGTGTGTGTTTCTTACAGTCTAGAGGCTGCTTATTCTGATGGAGGAAAACACTGACAGCATCCTTCATGATCACTGAAAGAACTGTTCTCCTTTCTCCTGCCCCACACTGATCTATCTGATCGGTGCAGTGCAGGGGAGAAAGTCACCAGGACTTGCACGGATGTTGCGCATCCTGTGTAGCTGAAAAAACTTCTGCAAGACTAGCCCTTGGACCTCTTTATGAAAAGAAGAACGACACTCCTGATATGTGAGGTGGCATGGATAGGGTCCCAATCAAACAAAGTTGTTGATTAGCCATTGAACCTTTCAGGTCATGTGATCAGTCACATTCCTGGAAGGAATTTCAAGATGTGGTAATGTATACGATGGATGAGTGTACATATATATATATATATATATATATATATATATAAGTGTTTGTGTGTGTGGAGCTGCATGAGTATATAAGAGAGCTGTTGGTGTATGTAAGAAAGCTGTGTACAAGTATGTAGCAAAACAGTGCGTGTATGTAACAGAGGTGTGAGTGCATACTTCAAAGCTGTAGAAAAGCTATATGTGTTAGAACTGTGTTTGTGTATGGAGGAGAGTTGTGTGTGTATTTCGGAAAATTGCGTGTGTGATAGTAGTAGAGTTGTGTGTATGCAGGAGAGATGTGTGTATGTAGGAAAGAGGGTGGAAACTTATCAATGCTATAGGACCTATGCAAGAACCTAACATGATCAAATTTGACTCATGACAATACAGCTTTAAAAAATGCATTGGCAGCAATTGTACCGATCATCTACTTTCAATGAATTATCAGCAAATTGGTGAAAGTACACCTATTAAAAAAAAAATAACAGCCTCCTCCATATCCCCTCTAGCTGTCCTGTCCATCACCAAGATAGGTGCGTTTTCTGCCATTTTAGGTAGAAGTAATGTTCAACCAATTTGCTTCTAATTTAGACAAAGTAGTAGGAAAGTTTATCAAACAAACTCTACATATGAGCTCTATCTATTTTACAATACGTGTAATATGTATTCACAAAATGTCCATTTTCTATATGTGTGAACTTCACATCTTTTTTTTTTTTTAGTAAGTTTTAGTGCATGATGAGGTGGTGTTTACCTATAGGATCCACCATCTCTTGGACTGGGCACCATTGATGGTATTTATTGGGCCCCACGTTCTTAAGTAAATCTCAATATTGCTTCAAAAAGGTAGCTATGCATATACAGTTTACAGACAGAATGTTAACATATTAAGCAAGAGTGTGACAACTTATCAGTGCTAAATGTGCCATAAAAAAACCCAGCATGTAAAATTCTTAGCTTTGACAAGTGACAACATATCTGGCAAAATGCATTGTAAACCAAATGTAATTTTTAGCTGCAGTAAATTTTAGACAATCAAAATGATGTTAAAATGTGTGTGTTTCTTACAGTCTAGAGGCTGCTTATTCTGATGGAGGAAAACACTGACAGCATCCTTCATGATCACTGAAAGAACTGTTCTCCTTTCTCCTGCCCCACACTGATCTATCTGATCGGTGCAGTGCAGGGGAGAAAGTCACCAGGACTTGCACGGATGTTGCGCATCCTGTGTAGCTGAAAAAACTTCTGCAAGACTAGCCCTTGGACCTCTTTATGAAAAGAAGAACGACACTCCTGATATGTGAGGTGGCATGGATAGGGTCCCAATCAAACAAAGTTGTTGATTAGCCATTGAACCTTTCAGGTCATGTGATCAGTCACATTCCTGGAAGGAATTTCAAGATGTGGTAATGTATACGATGGATGAGTGTACATATATATATATATATATATATATATAAGTGTTTGTGTGTGTGGAGCTGCATGAGTATATAAGAGAGCTGTTGGTGTATGTAAGAAAGCTGTGTACAAGTATGTAGCAAAACAGTGCGTGTATGTAACAGAGGTGTGAGTGCATACTTCAAAGCTGTAGAAAAGCTATATGTGTTAGAACTGTGTTTGTGTATGGAGGAGAGTTGTGTGTGTATTTCGGAAAATTGCGTGTGTGATAGTAGTAGAGTTGTGTGTATGCAGGAGAGATGTGTGTATGTAGGAAAGAGGGTGGAAACTTATCAATGCTATAGGACCTATGCAAGAACCTAACATGATCAAATTTGACTCATGACAATACAGCTTTAAAAAATGCATTGGCAGCAATTGTACCGATCATCTACTTTCAATTAATTATCAGTAAATTGGTGAAAGTACACCTATTAAAAAAAAAATAACAGCCTCCTCCATATCCCCTCTAGCTGTCCTGTCCATCACCAAGATAGGTGCGTTTTCTGCCATTTTAGGTAGAAGTAATGTTCAACCAATTTGCTTCTAATTTAGACAAAGTAGTAGGAAAGTTTATCAAACAAACTCTACATATGAGCTCTATCTATTTTACAATACGTGTAATATGTATTCACAAAATGTCCATTTTCTATATGTGTGAACTTCACATCTTTTTTTTTTTTAGTAAGTTTTAGTGCATGATGAGGTGGTGTTTACCTATAGGATCCACCATCTCTTGGACTGGGCACCATTGATGGTATTTATTGGGCCCCACGTTCTTAAGTAAATCTCAATATTGCTTCAAAAAGGTAGATATGCATATACAGTTTACAGACAGAATGTTAACATATTAAGCAAGAGTGTGACAACTTATCAGTGCTAAATGTGCCATAAAAAAACCCAGCATGTAAAATTCTTAGCTTTGACAAGTGACAACATATCTGGCAAAATGCATTGTAAACCAAATGTAATTTTTAGCTGCAGTAAATTTTAGACAATCAAAATGATGTTAAAATGTGTGTGTTTCTTACAGTCTAGAGGCTGCTTATTCTGATGGAGGAAAACACTGACAGCATCCTTCATGATCACTGAAAGAACTGTTCTCCTTTCTCCTGCCCCACACTGATCTATCTGATCGGTGCAGTGCAGGGGAGAAAGTCACCAGGACTTGCACGGATGTTGCGCATCCTGTGTAGCTGAAAAAACTTCTGCAAGACTAGCCCTTGGACCTCTTTATGAAAAGAAGAACGACACTCCTGATATGTGAGGTGGCATGGATAGGGTCCCAATCAAACAAAGTTGTTGATTAGCCATTGAACCTTTCAGGTCATGTGATCAGTCACATTCCTGGAAGGAATTTCAAGATGTGGTAATGTATACGATGGATGAGTGTACATATATATATATATATATATATATATATATATAAGTGTTTGTGTGTGTGGAGCTGCATGAGTATATAAGAGAGCTGTTGGTGTATGTAAGAAAGCTGTGTACAAGTATGTAGCAAAACAGTGCGTGTATGTAACAGAGGTGTGAGTGCATACTTCAAAGCTGTAGAAAAGCTATATGTGTTAGAACTGTGTTTGTGTATGGAGGAGAGTTGTGTGTGTATTTCGGAAAATTGCGTGTGTGATAGTAGTAGAGTTGTGTGTATGCAGGAGAGATGTGTGTATGTAGGAAAGAGGGTGGAAACTTATCAATGCTATAGGACCTATGCAAGAACCTAACATGATCAAATTTGACTCATGACAATACAGCTTTAAAAAATGCATTGGCAGCAATTGTACCGATCATCTACTTTCAATGAATTATCAGCAAATTGGTGAAAGTACACCTATTAAAAAAAAAATAACAGCCTCCTCCATATCCCCTCTAGCTGTCCTGTCCATCACCAAGATAGGTGCGTTTTCTGCCATTTTAGGTAGAAGTAATGTTCAACCAATTTGCTTCTAATTTAGACAAAGTAGTAGGAAAGTTTATCAAACAAACTCTACATATGAGCTCTATCTATTTTACAATACGTGTAATATGTATTCACAAAATGTCCATTTTCTATATGTGTGAACTTCACATCTTTTTTTTTTTTTAGTAAGTTTTAGTGCATGATGAGGTGGTGTTTACCTATAGGATCCACCATCTCTTGGACTGGGCACCATTGATGGTATTTATTGGGCCCCACGTTCTTAAGTAAATCTCAATATTGCTTCAAAAAGGTAGCTATGCATATACAGTTTACAGACAGAATGTTAACATATTAAGCAAGAGTGTGACAACTTATCAGTGCTAAATGTGCCATAAAAAAACCCAGCATGTAAAATTCTTAGCTTTGACAAGTGACAACATATCTGGCAAAATGCATTGTAAACCAAATGTAATTTTTAGCTGCAGTAAATTTTAGACAATCAAAATGATGTTAAAATGTGTGTGTTTCTTACAGTCTAGAGGCTGCTTATTCTGATGGAGGAAAACACTGACAGCATCCTTCATGATCACTGAAAGAACTGGTCTCCTTTCTCCTGCCCCACACTGATCTATCTGATCGGTGCAGTGCAGGGGAGAAAGTCACCAGGACTTGCACGGATGTTGCGCATCCTGTGTAGCTGAAAAAACTTCTGCAAGACTAGCCCTTGGACCTCTTTATGAAAAGAAGAACGACACTCCTGATATGTGAGGTGGCATGGATAGGGTCCCAATCAAACAAAGTTGTTGATTAGCCATTGAACCTTTCAGGTCATGTGATCAGTCACATTCCTGGAAGGAATTTCAAGATGTGGTAATGTATACGATGGATGAGTGTACATATATATATATATATATATATAAGTGTTTGTGTGTGTGGAGCTGCATGAGTATATAAGAGAGCTGTTGGTGTATGTAAGAAAGCTGTGTACAAGTATGTAGCAAAACAGTGCGTGTATGTAACAGAGGTGTGAGTGCATACTTCAAAGCTGTAGAAAAGCTATATGTGTTAGAACTGTGTTTGTGTATGGAGGAGAGTTGTGTGTGTATTTCGGAAAATTGCGTGTGTGATAGTAGTAGAGTTATGTGTATGCAGGAGAGATGTGTGTATGTAGGAAAGAGGGTGGAAACTTATCAATGCTATAGGACCTATGCAAGAACCTAACATGATCAAATTTGACTCATGACAATACAGCTTTAAAAAATGCATTGGCAGCAATTGTACCGATCATCTACTTTCAATTAATTATCAGTAAATTGGTGAAAGTACACCTATTAAAAAAAAAATAACAGCCTCCTCCATATCCCCTCTAGCTGTCCTGTCCATCACCAAGATAGGTGCGTTTTCTGCCATTTTAGGTAGAAGTAATGTTCAACCAATTTGCTTCTAATTTAGACAAAGTAGTAGGAAAGTTTATCAAACAAACTCTACATATGAGCTCTATCTATTTTACAATACGTGTAATATGTATTCACAAAATGTCCATTTTCTATATGTGTGAACTTCACATCTTTTTTTTTTTTAGTAAGTTTTAGTGCATGATGAGGTGGTGTTTACCTATAGGATCCACCATCTCTTGGACTGGGCACCATTGATGGTATTTATTGGGCCCCACGTTCTTAAGTAAATCTCAATATTGCTTCAAAAAGGTAGCTATGCATATACAGTTTACAGACAGAATGTTAACATATTAAGCAAGAGTGTGACAACTTATCAGTGCTAAATGTGCCATAAAAAAACCCAGCATGTAAAATTCTTAGCTTTGACAAGTGACAACATATCTGGCAAAATGCATTGTAAACCAAATGTAATTTTTAGCTGCAGTAAATTTTAGACAATCAAAATGATGTTAAAATGTGTGTGTTTCTTACAGTCTAGAGGCTGCTTATTCTGATGGAGGAAAACACTGACAGCATCCTTCATGATCACTGAAAGAACTGGTCTCCTTTCTCCTGCCCCACACTGATCTATCTGATCGGTGCAGTGCAGGGGAGAAAGTCACCAGGACTTGCACGGATGTTGCGCATCCTGTGTAGCTGAAAAAACTTCTGCAAGACTAGCCCTTGGACCTCTTTATGAAAAGAAGAACGACACTCCTGATATGTGAGGTGGCATGGATAGGGTCCCAATCAAACAAAGTTGTTGATTAGCCATTGAACCTTTCAGGTCATGTGATCAGTCACATTCCTGGAAGGAATTTCAAGATGTGGTAATGTATACGATGGATGAGTGTACATATATATATATATATATATATAAGTGTTTGTGTGTGTGGAGCTGCATGAGTATATAAGAGAGCTGTTGGTGTATGTAAGAAAGCTGTGTACAAGTATGTAGCAAAACAGTGCGTGTATGTAACAGAGGTGTGAGTGCATACTTCAAAGCTGTAGAAAAGCTATATGTGTTAGAACTGTGTTTGTGTATGGAGGAGAGTTGTGTGTGTATTTCGGAAAATTGCGTGTGTGATAGTAGTAGAGTTATGTGTATGCAGGAGAGATGTGTGTATGTAGGAAAGAGGGTGGAAACTTATCAATGCTATAGGACCTATGCAAGAACCTAACATGATCAAATTTGACTCATGACAATACAGCTTTAAAAAATGCATTGGCAGCAATTGTACCGATCATCTACTTTCAATTAATTATCAGTAAATTGGTGAAAGTACACCTATTAAAAAAAAAATAACAGCCTCCTCCATATCCCCTCTAGCTGTCCTGTCCATCACCAAGATAGGTGCGTTTTCTGCCATTTTAGGTAGAAGTAATGTTCAACCAATTTGCTTCTAATTTAGACAAAGTAGTAGGAAAGTTTATCAAACAAACTCTACATATGAGCTCTATCTATTTTACAATACGTGTAATATGTATTCACAAAATGTCCATTTTCTATATGTGTGAACTTCACATCTTTTTTTTTTTTAGTAAGTTTTAGTGCATGATGAGGTGGTGTTTACCTATAGGATCCACCATCTCTTGGACTGGGCACCATTGATGGTATTTATTGGGCCCCACGTTCTTAAGTAAATCTCAATATTGCTTCAAAAAGGTAGATATGCATATACAGTTTACAGACAGAATGTTAACATATTAAGCAAGAGTGTGACAACTTATCAGTGCTAAATGTGCCATAAAAAAACCCAGCATGTAAAATTCTTAGCTTTGACAAGTGACAACATATCTGGCAAAATGCATTGTAAACCAAATGTAATTTTTAGCTGCAGTAAATTTTAGACAATCAAAATGATGTTAAAATGTGTGTGTTTCTTACAGTCTAGAGGCTGCTTATTCTGATGGAGGAAAACACTGACAGCATCCTTCATGATCACTGAAAGAACTGTTCTCCTTTCTCCTGCCCCACACTGATCTATCTGATCGGTGCAGTGCAGGGGAGAAAGTCACCAGGACTTGCACGGATGTTGCGCATCCTGTGTAGCTGAAAAAACTTCTGCAAGACTAGCCCTTGGACCTCTTTATGAAAAGAAGAACGACACTCCTGATATGTGAGGTGGCATGGATAGGGTCCCAATCAAACAAAGTTGTTGATTAGCCATTGAACCTTTCAGGTCATGTGATCAGTCACATTCCTGGAAGGAATTTCAAGATGTGGTAATGTATACGATGGATGAGTGTACATATATATATATATATATATATATATATATATAAGTGTTTGTGTGTGTGGAGCTGCATGAGTATATAAGAGAGCTGTTGGTGTATGTAAGAAAGCTGTGTACAAGTATGTAGCAAAACAGTGCGTGTATGTAACAGAGGTGTGAGTGCATACTTCAAAGCTGTAGAAAAGCTATATGTGTTAGAACTGTGTTTGTGTATGGAGGAGAGTTGTGTGTGTATTTCGGAAAATTGCGTGTGTGATAGTAGTAGAGTTGTGTGTATGCAGGAGAGATGTGTGTATGTAGGAAAGAGGGTGGAAACTTATCAATGCTATAGGACCTATGCAAGAACCTAACATGATCAAATTTGACTCATGACAATACAGCTTTAAAAAATGCATTGGCAGCAATTGTACCGATCATCTACTTTCAATGAATTATCAGCAAATTGGTGAAAGTACACCTATTAAAAAAAAAATAACAGCCTCCTCCATATCCCCTCTAGCTGTCCTGTCCATCACCAAGATAGGTGCGTTTTCTGCCATTTTAGGTAGAAGTAATGTTCAACCAATTTGCTTCTAATTTAGACAAAGTAGTAGGAAAGTTTATCAAACAAACTCTACATATGAGCTCTATCTATTTTACAATACGTGTAATATGTATTCACAAAATGTCCATTTTCTATATGTGTGAACTTCACATCTTTTTTTTTTTTAGTAAGTTTTAGTGCATGATGAGGTGGTGTTTACCTATAGGATCCACCATCTCTTGGACTGGGCACCATTGATGGTATTTATTGGGCCCCACGTTCTTAAGTAAATCTCAATATTGCTTCAAAAAGGTAGCTATGCATATACAGTTTACAGACAGAATGTTAACATATTAAGCAAGAGTGTGACAACTTATCAGTGCTAAATGTGCCATAAAAAAACCCAGCATGTAAAATTCTTAGCTTTGACAAGTGACAACATATCTGGCAAAATGCATTGTAAACCAAATGTAATTTTTAGCTGCAGTAAATTTTAGACAATCAAAATGATGTTAAAATGTGTGTGTTTCTTACAGTCTAGAGGCTGCTTATTCTGATGGAGGAAAACACTGACAGCATCCTTCATGATCACTGAAAGAACTGTTCTCCTTTCTCCTGCCCCACACTGATCTATCTGATCGGTGCAGTGCAGGGGAGAAAGTCACCAGGACTTGCACGGATGTTGCGCATCCTGTGTAGCTGAAAAAACTTCTGCAAGACTAGCCCTTGGACCTCTTTATGAAAAGAAGAACGACACTCCTGATATGTGAGGTGGCATGGATAGGGTCCCAATCAAACAAAGTTGTTGATTAGCCATTGAACCTTTCAGGTCATGTGATCAGTCACATTCCTGGAAGGAATTTCAAGATGTGGTAATGTATACGATGGATGAGTGTACATATATATATATATATATATATATATATAAGTGTTTGTGTGTGTGGAGCTGCATGAGTATATAAGAGAGCTGTTGGTGTATGTAAGAAAGCTGTGTACAAGTATGTAGCAAAACAGTGCGTGTATGTAACAGAGGTGTGAGTGCATACTTCAAAGCTGTAGAAAAGCTATATGTGTTAGAACTGTGTTTGTGTATGGAGGAGAGTTGTGTGTGTATTTCGGAAAATTGCGTGTGTGATAGTAGTAGAGTTGTGTGTATGCAGGAGAGATGTGTGTATGTAGGAAAGAGGGTGGAAACTTATCAATGCTATAGGACCTATGCAAGAACCTAACATGATCAAATTTGACTCATGACAATACAGCTTTAAAAAATGCATTGGCAGCAATTGTACCGATCATCTACTTTCAATGAATTATCAGCAAATTGGTGAAAGTACACCTATTAAAAAAAAAATAACAGCCTCCTCCATATCCCCTCTAGCTGTCCTGTCCATCACCAAGATAGGTGCGTTTTCTGCCATTTTAGGTAGAAGTAATGTTCAACCAATTTGCTTCTAATTTAGACAAAGTAGTAGGAAAGTTTATCAAACAAACTCTACATATGAGCTCTATCTATTTTACAATACGTGTAATATGTATTCACAAAATGTCCATTTTCTATATGTGTGAACTTCACATCTTTTTTTTTTTTTAGTAAGTTTTAGTGCATGATGAGGTGGTGTTTACCTATAGGATCCACCATCTCTTGGACTGGGCACCATTGATGGTATTTATTGGGCCCCACGTTCTTAAGTAAATCTCAATATTGCTTCAAAAAGTAGCTATGCATATACAGTTTACAGACAGAATGTTAACATATTAAGCAAGAGTGTGACAACTTATCAGTGCTAAATGTGCCATAAAAAAACCCAGCATGTAAAATTCTTAGCTTTGACAAGTGACAACATATCTGGCAAAATGCATTGTAAACCAAATGTAATTTTTAGCTGCAGTAAATTTTAGACAATCAAAATGATGTTAAAATGTGTGTGTTTCTTACAGTCTAGAGGCTGCTTATTCTGATGGAGGAAAACACTGACAGCATCCTTCATGATCACTGAAAGAACTGTTCTCCTTTCTCCTGCCCCACACTGATCTATCTGATCGGTGCAGTGCAGGGGAGAAAGTCACCAGGACTTGCACGGATGTTGCGCATCCTGTGTAGCTGAAAAAACTTCTGCAAGACTAGCCCTTGGACCTCTTTATGAAAAGAAGAACGACACTCCTGATATGTGAGGTGGCATGGATAGGGTCCCAATCAAACAAAGTTGTTGATTAGCCATTGAACCTTTCAGGTCATGTGATCAGTCACATTCCTGGAAGGAATTTCAAGATGTGGTAATGTATACGATGGATGAGTGTACATATATATATATATATATATATATATATATATATAAGTGTTTGTGTGTGTGGAGCTGCATGAGTATATAAGAGAGCTGTTGGTGTATGTAAGAAAGCTGTGTACAAGTATGTAGCAAAACAGTGCGTGTATGTAACAGAGGTGTGAGTGCATACTTCAAAGCTGTAGAAAAGCTATATGTGTTAGAACTGTGTTTGTGTATGGAGGAGAGTTGTGTGTGTATTTCGGAAAATTGCGTGTGTGATAGTAGTAGAGTTGTGTGTATGCAGGAGAGATGTGTGTATGTAGGAAAGAGGGTGGAAACTTATCAATGCTATAGGACCTATGCAAGAACCTAACATGATCAAATTTGACTCATGACAATACAGCTTTAAAAAATGCATTGGCAGCAATTGTACCGATCATCTACTTTCAATTAATTATCAGCAAATTGGTGAAAGTACACCTATTAAAAAAAAAATAACAGCCTCCTCCATATCCCCTCTAGCTGTCCTGTCCATCACCAAGATAGGTGCGTTTTCTGCCATTTTAGGTAGAAGTAATGTTCAACCAATTTGCTTCTAATTTAGACAAAGTAGTAGGAAAGTTTATCAAACAAACTCTACATATGAGCTCTATCTATTTTACAATACGTGTAATATGTATTCACAAAATGTCCATTTTCTATATGTGTGAACTTCACATCTTTTTTTTTTTTTAGTAAGTTTTAGTGCATGATGAGGTGGTGTTTACCTATAGGATCCACCATCTCTTGGACTGGGCACCATTGATGGTATTTATTGGGCCCCACGTTCTTAAGTAAATCTCAATATTGCTTCAAAAAGGTAGATATGCATATACAGTTTACAGACAGAATGTTAACATATTAAGCAAGAGTGTGACAACTTATCAGTGCTAAATGTGCCATAAAAAAACCCAGCATGTAAAATTCTTAGCTTTGACAAGTGACAACATATCTGGCAAAATGCATTGTAAACCAAATGTAATTTTTAGCTGCAGTAAATTTTAGACAATCAAAATGATGTTAAAATGTGTGTGTTTCTTACAGTCTAGAGGCTGCTTATTCTGATGGAGGAAAACACTGACAGCATCCTTCATGATCACTGAAAGAACTGTTCTCCTTTCTCCTGCCCCACACTGATCTATCTGATCGGTGCAGTGCAGGGGAGAAAGTCACCAGGACTTGCACGGATGTTGCGCATCCTGTGTAGCTGAAAAAACTTCTGCAAGACTAGCCCTTGGACCTCTTTATGAAAAGAAGAACGACACTCCTGATATGTGAGGTGGCATGGATAGGGTCCCAATCAAACAAAGTTGTTGATTAGCCATTGAACCTTTCAGGTCATGTGATCAGTCACATTCCTGGAAGGAATTTCAAGATGTGGTAATGTATACGATGGATGAGTGTACATATATATATATATATATATATATATAAGTGTTTGTGTGTGTGGAGCTGCATGAGTATATAAGAGAGCTGTTGGTGTATGTAAGAAAGCTGTGTACAAGTATGTAGCAAAACAGTGCGTGTATGTAACAGAGGTGTGAGTGCATACTTCAAAGCTGTAGAAAAGCTATATGTGTTAGAACTGTGTTTGTGTATGGAGGAGAGTTGTGTGTGTATTTCGGAAAATTGCGTGTGTGATAGTAGTAGAGTTGTGTGTATGCAGGAGAGATGTGTGTATGTAGGAAAGAGGGTGGAAACTTATCAATGCTATAGGACCTATGCAAGAACCTAACATGATCAAATTTGACTCATGACAATACAGCTTTAAAAAATGCATTGGCAGCAATTGTACCGATCATCTACTTTCAATTAATTATCAGTAAATTGGTGAAAGTACACCTATTAAAAAAAAAATAACAGCCTCCTCCATATCCCCTCTAGCTGTCCTGTCCATCACCAAGATAGGTGCGTTTTCTGCCATTTTAGGTAGAAGTAATGTTCAACCAATTTGCTTCTAATTTAGACAAAGTAGTAGGAAAGTTTATCAAACAAACTCTACATATGAGCTCTATCTATTTTACAATACGTGTAATATGTATTCACAAAATGTCCATTTTCTATATGTGTGAACTTCACATCTTTTTTTTTTTTAGTAAGTTTTAGTGCATGATGAGGTGGTGTTTACCTATAGGATCCACCATCTCTTGGACTGGGCACCATTGATGGTATTTATTGGGCCCCACGTTCTTAAGTAAATCTCAATATTGCTTCAAAAAGGTAGATATGCATATACAGTTTACAGACAGAATGTTAACATATTAAGCAAGAGTGTGACAACTTATCAGTGCTAAATGTGCCATAAAAAAACCCAGCATGTAAAATTCTTAGCTTTGACAAGTGACAACATATCTGGCAAAATGCATTGTAAACCAAATGTAATTTTTAGCTGCAGTAAATTTTAGACAATCAAAATGATGTTAAAATGTGTGTGTTTCTTACAGTCTAGAGGCTGCTTATTCTGATGGAGGAAAACACTGACAGCATCCTTCATGATCACTGAAAGAACTGTTCTCCTTTCTCCTGCCCCACACTGATCTATCTGATCGGTGCAGTGCAGGGGAGAAAGTCACCAGGACTTGCACGGATGTTGCGCATCCTGTGTAGCTGAAAAAACTTCTGCAAGACTAGCCCTTGGACCTCTTTATGAAAAGAAGAACGACACTCCTGATATGTGAGGTGGCATGGATAGGGTCCCAATCAAACAAAGTTGTTGATTAGCCATTGAACCTTTCAGGTCATGTGATCAGTCACATTCCTGGAAGGAATTTCAAGATGTGGTAATGTATACGATGGATGAGTGTACATATATATATATATATATATATATATATATAAGTGTTTGTGTGTGTGGAGCTGCATGAGTATATAAGAGAGCTGTTGGTGTATGTAAGAAAGCTGTGTACAAGTATGTAGCAAAACAGTGCGTGTATGTAACAGAGGTGTGAGTGCATACTTCAAAGCTGTAGAAAAGCTATATGTGTTAGAACTGTGTTTGTGTATGGAGGAGAGTTGTGTGTGTATTTCGGAAAATTGCGTGTGTGATAGTAGTAGAGTTGTGTGTATGCAGGAGAGATGTGTGTATGTAGGAAAGAGGGTGGAAACTTATCAATGCTATAGGACCTATGCAAGAACCTAACATGATCAAATTTGACTCATGACAATACAGCTTTAAAAAATGCATTGGCAGCAATTGTACCGATCATCTACTTTCAATGAATTATCAGCAAATTGGTGAAAGTACACCTATTAAAAAAAAAATAACAGCCTCCTCCATATCCCCTCTAGCTGTCCTGTCCATCACCAAGATAGGTGCGTTTTCTGCCATTTTAGGTAGAAGTAATGTTCAACCAATTTGCTTCTAATTTAGACAAAGTAGTAGGAAAGTTTATCAAACAAACTCTACATATGAGCTCTATCTATTTTACAATACGTGTAATATGTATTCACAAAATGTCCATTTTCTATGTGTGAACTTCACATCTTTTTTTTTTTTTAGTAAGTTTTAGTGCATGATGAGGTGGTGTTTACCTATAGGATCCACCATCTCTTGGACTGGGCACCATTGATGGTATTTATTGGGCCCCACGTTCTTAAGTAAATCTCAATATTGCTTCAAAAAGGTAGCTATGCATATACAGTTTACAGACAGAATGTTAACATATTAAGCAAGAGTGTGACAACTTATCAGTGCTAAATGTGCCATAAAAAAACCCAGCATGTAAAATTCTTAGCTTTGACAAGTGACAACATATCTGGCAAAATGCATTGTAAACCAAATGTAATTTTTAGCTGCAGTAAATTTTAGACAATCAAAATGATGTTAAAATGTGTGTGTTTCTTACAGTCTAGAGGCTGCTTATTCTGATGGAGGAAAACACTGACAGCATCCTTCATGATCACTGAAAGAACTGTTCTCCTTTCTCCTGCCCCACACTGATCTATCTGATCGGTGCAGTGCAGGGGAGAAAGTCACCAGGACTTGCACGGATGTTGCGCATCCTGTGTAGCTGAAAAAACTTCTGCAAGACTAGCCCTTGGACCTCTTTATGAAAAGAAGAACGACACTCCTGATATGTGAGGTGGCATGGATAGGGTCCCAATCAAACAAAGTTGTTGATTAGCAATTGAACCTTTCAGGTCATGTGATCAGTCACATTCCTGGAAGGAATTTCAAGATGTGGTAATGTATACGATGGATGAGTGTACATATATATATATATATATATATATATATATATATATATATAAGTGTTTGTGTGTGTGGAGCTGCATGAGTATATAAGAGAGCTGTTGGTGTATGTAAGAAAGCTGTGTACAAGTATGTAGCAAAACAGTGCGTGTATGTAACAGAGGTGTGAGTGCATACTTCAAAGCTGTAGAAAAGCTATATGTGTTAGAACTGTGTTTGTGTATGGAGGAGAGTTGTGTGTGTATTTCGGAAAATTGCGTGTGTGATAGTAGTAGAGTTGTGTGTATGCAGGAGAGATGTGTGTATGTAGGAAAGAGGGTGGAAACTTATCAATGCTATAGGACCTATGCAAGAACCTAACATGATCAAATTTGACTCATGACAATACAGCTTTAAAAAATGCATTGGCAGCAATTGTACCGATCATCTACTTTCAATTAATTATCAGTAAATTGGTGAAAGTACACCTATTAAAAAAAAAATAACAGCCTCCTCCATATCCCCTCTAGCTGTCCTGTCCATCACCAAGATAGGTGCGTTTTCTGCCATTTTAGGTAGAAGTAATGTTCAACCAATTTGCTTCTAATTTAGACAAAGTAGTAGGAAAGTTTATCAAACAAACTCTACATATGAGCTCTATCTATTTTACAATACGTGTAATATGTATTCACAAAATGTCCATTTTCTATATGTGTGAACTTCACATCTTTTTTTTTTTTAGTAAGTTTTAGTGCATGATGAGGTGGTGTTTACCTATAGGATCCACCATCTCTTGGACTGGGCACCATTGATGGTATTTATTGGGCCCCACGTTCTTAAGTAAATCTCAATATTGCTTCAAAAAGGTAGATATGCATATACAGTTTACAGACAGAATGTTAACATATTAAGCAAGAGTGTGACAACTTATCAGTGCTAAATGTGCCATAAAAAAACCCAGCATGTAAAATTCTTAGCTTTGACAAGTGACAACATATCTGGCAAAATGCATTGTAAACCAAATGTAATTTTTAGCTGCAGTAAATTTTAGACAATCAAAATGATGTTAAAATGTGTGTGTTTCTTACAGTCTAGAGGCTGCTTATTCTGATGGAGGAAAACACTGACAGCATCCTTCATGATCACTGAAAGAACTGTTCTCCTTTCTCCTGCCCCACACTGATCTATCTGATCGGTGCAGTGCAGGGGAGAAAGTCACCAGGACTTGCACGGATGTTGCGCATCCTGTGTAGCTGAAAAAACTTCTGCAAGACTAGCCCTTGGACCTCTTTATGAAAAGAAGAACGACACTCCTGATATGTGAGGTGGCATGGATAGGGTCCCAATCAAACAAAGTTGTTGATTAGCCATTGAACCTTTCAGGTCATGTGATCAGTCACATTCCTGGAAGGAATTTCAAGATGTGGTAATGTATACGATGGATGAGTGTACATATATATATATATATATATATATATATAAGTGTTTGTGTGTGTGGAGCTGCATGAGTATATAAGAGAGCTGTTGGTGTATGTAAGAAAGCTGTGTACAAGTATGTAGCAAAACAGTGCGTGTATGTAACAGAGGTGTGAGTGCATACTTCAAAGCTGTAGAAAAGCTATATGTGTTAGAACTGTGTTTGTGTATGGAGGAGAGTTGTGTGTGTATTTCGGAAAATTGCGTGTGTGATA
This sequence comes from Phyllobates terribilis, assembly GCF_046119375.1. Lineage (NCBI taxonomy): Eukaryota > Metazoa > Chordata > Amphibia > Anura > Dendrobatidae > Phyllobates > Phyllobates terribilis. Next base: position 42,978 of record NW_027364332.1, read on the forward strand.
GTAGTAGAGTTGTGTGTATGCAGGAGAGATGTGTGTATGTAGGAAAGAGGGTGGAAACTTATCAATGCTATAGGACCTATGCAAGAACCTAACATGATCAAATTTGACTCATGACAATACAGCTTTAAAAAATGCATTGGCAGCAATTGTACCGATCATCTACTTTCAATGAATTATCAGCAAATTGGTGAAAGTACACCTATTAAAAAAAAAATAACAGCCTCCTCCATATCCCCTCTAGCTGTCCTGTCCATCACCAAGATAGGTGCGTTTTCTGCCATTTTAGGTAGAAGTAATGTTCAACCAATTTGCTTCTAATTTAGACAAAGTAGTAGGAAAGTTTATCAAACAAACTCTACATATGAGCTCTATCTATTTTACAATACGTGTAATATGTATTCACAAAATGTCCATTTTCTATATGTGTGAACTTCACATCTTTTTTTTTTTTTAGTAAGTTTTAGTGCATGATGAGGTGGTGTTTACCTATAGGATCCACCATCTCTTGGACTGGGCACCATTGATGGTATTTATTGGGCCCCACGTTCTTAAGTAAATCTCAATATTGCTTCAAAAAGGTAGCTATGCATATACAGTTTACAGACAGAATGTTAACATATTAAGCAAGAGTGTGACAACTTATCAGTGCTAAATGTGCCATAAAAAAACCCAGCATGTAAAATTCTTAGCTTTGACAAGTGACAACATATCTGGCAAAATGCATTGTAAACCAAATGTAATTTTTAGCTGCAGTAAATTTTAGACAATCAAAATGATGTTAAAATGTGTGTGTTTCTTACAGTCTAGAGGCTGCTTATTCTGATGGAGGAAAACACTGACAGCATCCTTCATGATCACTGAAAGAACTGTTCTCCTTTCTCCTGCCCCACACTGATCTATCTGATCGGTGCAGTGCAGGGGAGAAAGTCACCAGGACTTGCACGGATGTTGCGCATCCTGTGTAGCTGAAAAAACTTCTGCAAGACTAGCCCTTGGACCTCTTTATGAAAAGAAGAACGACACTCCTGATATGTGAGGTGGCATGGATAGGGTCCCAATCAAACAAAGTTGTTGATTAGCCATTGAACCTTTCAGGTCATGTGATCAGTCACATTCCTGGAAGGAATTTCAAGATGTGGTAATGTATACGATGGATGAGTGTACATATATATATATATATATATATATATAAGTGTTTGTGTGTGTGGAGCTGCATGAGTATATAAGAGAGCTGTTGGTGTATGTAAGAAAGCTGTGTACAAGTATGTAGCAAACAGTGCGTGTATGTAACAGAGGTGTGAGTGCATACTTCAAAGCTGTAGAAAAGCTATATGTGTTAGAACTGTGTTTGTGTATGGAGGAGAGTTGTGTGTGTATTTCGGAAAATTGCGTGTGTGATAGTAGTAGAGTTGTGTGTATGCAGGAGAGATGTGTGTATGTAGGAAAGAGGGTGGAAACTTATCAATGCTATAGGACCTATGCAAGAACCTAACATGATCAAATTTGACTCATGACAATACAGCTTTAAAAAATGCATTGGCAGCAATTGTACCGATCATCTACTTTCAATTAATTATCAGTAAATTGGTGAAAGTACACCTATTAAAAAAAAAATAACAGCCTCCTCCATATCCCCTCTAGCTGTCCTGTCCATCACCAAGATAGGTGCGTTTTCTGCCATTTTAGGTAGAAGTAATGTTCAACCAATTTGCTTCTAATTTAGACAAAGTAGTAGGAAAGTTTATCAAACAAACTCTACATATGAGCTCTATCTATTTTACAATACGTGTAATATGTATTCACAAAATGTCCATTTTCTATATGTGTGAACTTCACATCTTTTTTTTTTTTAGTAAGTTTTAGTGCATGATGAGGTGGTGTTTACCTATAGGATCCACCATCTCTTGGACTGGGCACCATTGATGGTATTTATTGGGCCCCACGTTCTTAAGTAAATCTCAATATTGCTTCAAAAAGGTAGATATGCATATACAGTTTACAGACAGAATGTTAACATATTAAGCAAGAGTGTGACAACTTATCAGTGCTAAATGTGCCATAAAAAAACCCAGCATGTAAAATTCTTAGCTTTGACAAGTGACAACATATCTGGCAAAATGCATTGTAAACCAAATGTAATTTTTAGCTGCAGTAAATTTTAGGCAATCAAAATGATGTTAAAATGTGTGTGTTTCTTACAGTCTAGAGGCTGCTTATTCTGATGGAGGAAAACACTGACAGCATCCTTCATGATCACTGAAAGAACTGTTCTCCTTTCTCCTGCCCCACACTGATCTATCTGATCGGTGCAGTGCAGGGGAGAAAGTCACCAGGACTTGCACGGATGTTGCGCATCCTGTGTAGCTGAAAAAACTTCTGCAAGACTAGCCCTTGGACCTCTTTATGAAAAGAAGAACGACACTCCTGATATGTGAGGTGGCATGGATAGGGTCCCAATCAAACAAAGTTGTTGATTAGCCATTGAACCTTTCAGGTCATGTGATCAGTCACATTCCTGGAAGGAATTTCAAGATGTGGTAATGTATACGATGGATGAGTGTACATATATATATATATATATATATATATAAGTGTTTGTGTGTGTGGAGCTGCATGAGTATATAAGAGAGCTGTTGGTGTATGTAAGAAAGCTGTGTACAAGTATGTAGCAAACAGTGCGTGTATGTAACAGAGGTGTGAGTGCATACTTCAAAGCTGTAGAAAAGCTATATGTGTTAGAACTGTGTTTGTGTATGGAGGAGAGTTGTGTGTGTATTTCGGAAAATTGCGTGTGTGATAGTAGTAGAGTTGTGTGTATGCAGGAGAGATGTGTGTATGTAGGAAAGAGGGTGGAAACTTATCAATGCTATAGGACCTATGCAAGAACCTAACATGATCAAATTTGACTCATGACAATACAGCTTTAAAAAATGCATTGGCAGCAATTGTACCGATCATCTACTTTCAATTAATTATCAGTAAATTGGTGAAAGTACACCTATTAAAAAAAAAATAACAGCCTCCTCCATATCCCCTCTAGCTGTCCTGTCCATCACCAAGATAGGTGCGTTTTCTGCCATTTTAGGTAGAAGTAATGTTCAACCAATTTGCTTCTAATTTAGACAAAGTAGTAGGAAAGTTTATCAAACAAACTCTACATATGAGCTCTATCTATTTTACAATACGTGTAATATGTATTCACAAAATGTCCATTTTCTATATGTGTGAACTTCACATCTTTTTTTTTTTTAGTAAGTTTTAGTGCATGATGAGGTGGTGTTTACCTATAGGATCCACCATCTCTTGGACTGGGCACCATTGATGGTATTTATTGGGCCCCACGTTCTTAAGTAAATCTCAATATTGCTTCAAAAAGGTAGATATGCATATACAGTTTACAGACAGAATGTTAACATATTAAGCAAGAGTGTGACAACTTATCAGTGCTAAATGTGCCATAAAAAAACCCAGCATGTAAAATTCTTAGCTTTGACAAGTGACAACATATCTGGCAAAATGCATTGTAAACCAAATGTAATTTTTAGCTGCAGTAAATTTTAGGCAATCAAAATGATGTTAAAATGTGTGTGTTTCTTACAGTCTAGAGGCTGCTTATTCTGATGGAGGAAAACACTGACAGCATCCTTCATGATCACTGAAAGAACTGTTCTCCTTTCTCCTGCCCCACACTGATCTATCTGATCGGTGCAGTGCAGGGGAGAAAGTCACCAGGACTTGCACGGATGTTGCGCATCCTGTGTAGCTGAAAAAACTTCTGCAAGACTAGCCCTTGGACCTCTTTATGAAAAGAAGAACGACACTCCTGATATGTGAGGTGGCATGGATAGGGTCCCAATCAAACAAAGTTGTTGATTAGCCATTGAACCTTTCAGGTCATGTGATCAGTCACATTCCTGGAAGGAATTTCAAGATGTGGTAATGTATACGATGGATGAGTGTACATATATATATATATATATATATATATAAGTGTTTGTGTGTGTGGAGCTGCATGAGTATATAAGAGAGCTGTTGGTGTATGTAAGAAAGCTGTGTACAAGTATGTAGCAAAACAGTGCGTGTATGTAACAGAGGTGTGAGTGCATACTTCAAAGCTGTAGAAAAGCTATATGTGTTAGAACTGTGTTTGTGTATGGAGGAGAGTTGTGTGTGTATTTCGGAAAATTGCGTGTGTGATAGTAGTAGAGTTGTGTGTATGCAGGAGAGATGTGTGTATGTAGGAAAGAGGGTGGAAACTTATCAATGCTATAGGACCTATGCAAGAACCTAACATGATCAAATTTGACTCATGACAATACAGCTTTAAAAAATGCATTGGCAGCAATTGTACCGATCATCTACTTTCAATTAATTATCAGTAAATTGGTGAAAGTACACCTATTAAAAAAAAAATAACAGCCTCCTCCATATCCCCTCTAGCTGTCCTGTCCATCACCAAGATAGGTGCGTTTTCTGCCATTTTAGGTAGAAGTAATGTTCAACCAATTTGCTTCTAATTTAGACAAAGTAGTAGGAAAGTTTATCAAACAAACTCTACATATGAGCTCTATCTATTTTACAATACGTGTAATATGTATTCACAAAATGTCCATTTTCTATATGTGTGAACTTCACATCTTTTTTTTTTTTAGTAAGTTTTAGTGCATGATGAGGTGGTGTTTACCTATAGGATCCACCATCTCTTGGACTGGGCACCATTGATGGTATTTATTGGGCCCCACGTTCTTAAGTAAATCTCAATATTGCTTCAAAAAGGTAGATATGCATATACAGTTTACAGACAGAATGTTAACATATTAAGCAAGAGTGTGACAACTTATCAGTGCTAAATGTGCCATAAAAAAACCCAGCATGTAAAATTCTTAGCTTTGACAAGTGACAACATATCTGGCAAAATGCATTGTAAACCAAATGTAATTTTTAGCTGCAGTAAATTTTAGACAATCAAAATGATGTTAAAATGTGTGTGTTTCTTACAGTCTAGAGGCTGCTTATTCTGATGGAGGAAAACACTGACAGCATCCTTCATGATCACTGAAAGAACTGTTCTCCTTTCTCCTGCCCCACACTGATCTATCTGATCGGTGCAGTGCAGGGGAGAAAGTCACCAGGACTTGCACGGATGTTGCGCATCCTGTGTAGCTGAAAAAACTTCTGCAAGACTAGCCCTTGGACCTCTTTATGAAAAGAAGAACGACACTCCTGATATGTGAGGTGGCATGGATAGGGTCCCAATCAAACAAAGTTGTTGATTAGCCATTGAACCTTTCAGGTCATGTGATCAGTCACATTCCTGGAAGGAATTTCAAGATGTGGTAATGTATACGATGGATGAGTGTACATATATATATATATATATATATATATATAAGTGTTTGTGTGTGTGGAGCTGCATGAGTATATAAGAGAGCTGTTGGTGTATGTAAGAAAGCTGTGTACAAGTATGTAGCAAAACAGTGCGTGTATGTAACAGAGGTGTGAGTGCATACTTCAAAGCTGTAGAAAAGCTATATGTGTTAGAACTGTGTTTGTGTATGGAGGAGAGTTGTGTGTGTATTTCGGAAAATTGCGTGTGTGATAGTAGTAGAGTTGTGTGTATGCAGGAGAGATGTGTGTATGTAGGAAAGAGGGTGGAAACTTATCAATGCTATAGGACCTATGCAAGAACCTAACATGATCAAATTTGACTCATGACAATACAGCTTTAAAAAATGCATTGGCAGCAATTGTACCGATCATCTACTTTCAATTAATTATCAGTAAATTGGTGAAAGTACACCTATTAAAAAAAAAATAACAGCCTCCTCCATATCCCCTCTAGCTGTCCTGTCCATCACCAAGATAGGTGCGTTTTCTGCCATTTTAGGTAGAAGTAATGTTCAACCAATTTGCTTCTAATTTAGACAAAGTAGTAGGAAAGTTTATCAAACAAACTCTACATATGAGCTCTATCTATTTTACAATACGTGTAATATGTATTCACAAAATGTCCATTTTCTATATGTGTGAACTTCACATCTTTTTTTTTTTGTAAGTTTTAGTGCATGATGAGGTGGTGTTTACCTATAGGATCCACCATCTCTTGGACTGGGCACCATTGATGGTATTTATTGGGCCCCACGTTCTTAAGTAAATCTCAATATTGCTTCAAAAAGGTAGATATGCATATACAGTTTACAGACAGAATGTTAACATATTAAGCAAGAGTGTGACAACTTATCAGTGCTAAATGTGCCATAAAAAAACCCAGCATGTAAAATTCTTAGCTTTGACAAGTGACAACATATCTGGCAAAATGCATTGTAAACCAAATGTAATTTTTAGCTGCAGTAAATTTTAGACAATCAAAATGATGTTAAAATGTGTGTGTTTCTTACAGTCTAGAGGCTGCTTATTCTGATGGAGGAAAACACTGACAGCATCCTTCATGATCACTGAAAGAACTGTTCTCCTTTCTCCTGCCCCACACTGATCTATCTGATCGGTGCAGTGCAGGGGAGAAAGTCACCAGGACTTGCACGGATGTTGCGCATCCTGTGTAGCTGAAAAAACTTCTGCAAGACTAGCCCTTGGACCTCTTTATGAAAAGAAGAACGACACTCCTGATATGTGAGGTGGCATGGATAGGGTCCCAATCAAACAAAGTTGTTGATTAGCCATTGAACCTTTCAGGTCATGTGATCAGTCACATTCCTGGAAGGAATTTCAAGATGTGGTAATGTATACGATGGATGAGTGTACATATATATATATATATATATATATATAAGTGTTTGTGTGTGTGGAGCTGCATGAGTATATAAGAGAGCTGTTGGTGTATGTAAGAAAGCTGTGTACAAGTATGTAGCAAAACAGTGCGTGTATGTAACAGAGGTGTGAGTGCATACTTCAAAGCTGTAGAAAAGCTATATGTGTTAGAACTGTGTTTGTGTATGGAGGAGAGTTGTGTGTGTATTTCGGAAAATTGCGTGTGTGATAGTAGTAGAGTTGTGTGTATGCAGGAGAGATGTGTGTATGTAGGAAAGAGGGTGGAAACTTATCAATGCTATAGGACCTATGCAAGAACCTAACATGATCAAATTTGACTCATGACAATACAGCTTTAAAAAATGCATTGGCAGCAATTGTACCGATCATCTACTTTCAATTAATTATCAGTAAATTGGTGAAAGTACACCTATTAAAAAAAAAATAACAGCCTCCTCCATATCCCCTCTAGCTGTCCTGTCCATCACCAAGATAGGTGCGTTTTCTGCCATTTTAGGTAGAAGTAATGTTCAACCAATTTGCTTCTAATTTAGACAAAGTAGTAGGAAAGTTTATCAAACAAACTCTACATATGAGCTCTATCTATTTTACAATACGTGTAATATGTATTCACAAAATGTCCATTTTCTATATGTGTGAACTTCACATCTTTTTTTTTTTTAGTAAGTTTTAGTGCATGATGAGGTGGTGTTTACCTATAGGATCCACCATCTCTTGGACTGGGCACCATTGATGGTATTTATTGGGCCCCACGTTCTTAAGTAAATCTCAATATTGCTTCAAAAAGGTAGATATGCATATACAGTTTACAGACAGAATGTTAACATATTAAGCAAGAGTGTGACAACTTATCAGTGCTAAATGTGCCATAAAAAAACCCAGCATGTAAAATTCTTAGCTTTGACAAGTGACAACATATCTGGCAAAATGCATTGTAAACCAAATGTAATTTTTAGCTGCAGTAAATTTTAGACAATCAAAATGATGTTAAAATGTGTGTGTTTCTTACAGTCTAGAGGCTGCTTATTCTGATGGAGGAAAACACTGACAGCATCCTTCATGATCACTGAAAGAACTGTTCTCCTTTCTCCTGCCCCACACTGATCTATCTGATCGGTGCAGTGCAGGGGAGAAAGTCACCAGGACTTGCACGGATGTTGCGCATCCTGTGTAGCTGAAAAAACTTCTGCAAGACTAGCCCTTGGACCTCTTTATGAAAAGAAGAACGACACTCCTGATATGTGAGGTGGCATGGATAGGGTCCCAATCAAACAAAGTTGTTGATTAGCCATTGAACCTTTCAGGTCATGTGATCAGTCACATTCCTGGAAGGAATTTCAAGATGTGGTAATGTATACGATGGATGAGTGTACATATATATATATATATATATATATATATAAGTGTTTGTGTGTGTGGAGCTGCATGAGTATATAAGAGAGCTGTTGGTGTATGTAAGAAAGCTGTGTACAAGTATGTAGCAAAACAGTGCGTGTATGTAACAGAGGTGTGAGTGCATACTTCAAAGCTGTAGAAAAGCTATATGTGTTAGAACTGTGTTTGTGTATGGAGGAGAGTTGTGTGTGTATTTCGGAAAATTGCGTGTGTGATAGTAGTAGAGTTGTGTGTATGCAGGAGAGATGTGTGTATGTAGGAAAGAGGGTGGAAACTTATCAATGCTATAGGACCTATGCAAGAACCTAACATGATCAAATTTGACTCATGACAATACAGCTTTAAAAAATGCATTGGCAGCAATTGTACCGATCATCTACTTTCAATTAATTATCAGTAAATTGGTGAAAGTACACCTATTAAAAAAAAAATAACAGCCTCCTCCATATCCCCTCTAGCTGTCCTGTCCATCACCAAGATAGGTGCGTTTTCTGCCATTTTAGGTAGAAGTAATGTTCAACCAATTTGCTTCTAATTTAGACAAAGTAGTAGGAAAGTTTATCAAACAAACTCTACATATGAGCTCTATCTATTTTACAATACGTGTAATATGTATTCACAAAATGTCCATTTTCTATATGTGTGAACTTCACATCTTTTTTTTTTTGTAAGTTTTAGTGCATGATGAGGTGGTGTTTACCTATAGGATCCACCATCTCTTGGACTGGGCACCATTGATGGTATTTATTGGGCCCCACGTTCTTAAGTAAATCTCAATATTGCTTCAAAAAGGTAGATATGCATATACAGTTTACAGACAGAATGTTAACATATTAAGCAAGAGTGTGACAACTTATCAGTGCTAAATGTGCCATAAAAAAACCCAGCATGTAAAATTCTTAGCTTTGACAAGTGACAACATATCTGGCAAAATGCATTGTAAACCAAATGTAATTTTTAGCTGCAGTAAATTTTAGACAATCAAAATGATGTTAAAATGTGTGTGTTTCTTACAGTCTAGAGGCTGCTTATTCTGATGGAGGAAAACACTGACAGCATCCTTCATGATCACTGAAAGAACTGTTCTCCTTTCTCCTGCCCCACACTGATCTATCTGATCGGTGCAGTGCAGGGGAGAAAGTCACCAGGACTTGCACGGATGTTGCGCATCCTGTGTAGCTGAAAAAACTTCTGCAAGACTAGCCCTTGGACCTCTTTATGAAAAGAAGAACGACACTCCTGATATGTGAGGTGGCATGGATAGGGTCCCAATCAAACAAAGTTGTTGATTAGCCATTGAACCTTTCAGGTCATGTGATCAGTCACATTCCTGGAAGGAATTTCAAGATGTGGTAATGTATACGATGGATGAGTGTACATATATATATATATATATATATATATATAAGTGTTTGTGTGTGTGGAGCTGCATGAGTATATAAGAGAGCTGTTGGTGTATGTAAGAAAGCTGTGTACAAGTATGTAGCAAAACAGTGCGTGTATGTAACAGAGGTGTGAGTGCATACTTCAAAGCTGTAGAAAAGCTATATGTGTTAGAACTGTGTTTGTGTATGGAGGAGAGTTGTGTGTGTATTTCGGAAAATTGCGTGTGTGATAGTAGTAGAGTTGTGTGTATGCAGGAGAGATGTGTGTATGTAGGAAAGAGGGTGGAAACTTATCAATGCTATAGGACCTATGCAAGAACCTAACATGATCAAATTTGACTCATGACAATACAGCTTTAAAAAATGCATTGGCAGCAATTGTACCGATCATCTACTTTCAATTAATTATCAGTAAATTGGTGAAAGTACACCTATTAAAAAAAAAATAACAGCCTCCTCCATATCCCCTCTAGCTGTCCTGTCCATCACCAAGATAGGTGCGTTTTCTGCCATTTTAGGTAGAAGTAATGTTCAACCAATTTGCTTCTAATTTAGACAAAGTAGTAGGAAAGTTTATCAAACAAACTCTACATATGAGCTCTATCTATTTTACAATACGTGTAATATGTATTCACAAAATGTCCATTTTCTATATGTGTGAACTTCACATCTTTTTTTTTTTGTAAGTTTTAGTGCATGATGAGGTGGTGTTTACCTATAGGATCCACCATCTCTTGGACTGGGCACCATTGATGGTATTTATTGGGCCCCACGTTCTTAAGTAAATCTCAATATTGCTTCAAAAAGGTAGATATGCATATACAGTTTACAGACAGAATGTTAACATATTAAGCAAGAGTGTGACAACTTATCAGTGCTAAATGTGCCATAAAAAAACCCAGCATGTAAAATTCTTAGCTTTGACAAGTGACAACATATCTGGCAAAATGCATTGTAAACCAAATGTAATTTTTAGCTGCAGTAAATTTTAGACAATCAAAATGATGTTAAAATGTGTGTGTTTCTTACAGTCTAGAGGCTGCTTATTCTGATGGAGGAAAACACTGACAGCATCCTTCATGATCACTGAAAGAACTGTTCTCCTTTCTCCTGCCCCACACTGATCTATCTGATCGGTGCAGTGCAGGGGAGAAAGTCACCAGGACTTGCACGGATGTTGCGCATCCTGTGTAGCTGAAAAAACTTCTGCAAGACTAGCCCTTGGACCTCTTTATGAAAAGAAGAACGACACTCCTGATATGTGAGGTGGCATGGATAGGGTCCCAATCAAACAAAGTTGTTGATTAGCCATTGAACCTTTCAGGTCATGTGATCAGTCACATTCCTGGAAGGAATTTCAAGATGTGGTAATGTATACGATGGATGAGTGTACATATATATATATATATATATATATATAAGTGTTTGTGTGTGTGGAGCTGCATGAGTATATAAGAGAGCTGTTGGTGTATGTAAGAAAGCTGTGTACAAGTATGTAGCAAAACAGTGCGTGTATGTAACAGAGGTGTGAGTGCATACTTCAAAGCTGTAGAAAAGCTATATGTGTTAGAACTGTGTTTGTGTATGGAGGAGAGTTGTGTGTGTATTTCGGAAAATTGCGTGTGTGATAGTAGTAGAGTTGTGTGTATGCAGGAGAGATGTGTGTATGTAGGAAAGAGGGTGGAAACTTATCAATGCTATAGGACCTATGCAAGAACCTAACATGATCAAATTTGACTCATGACAATACAGCTTTAAAAAATGCATTGGCAGCAATTGTACCGATCATCTACTTTCAATTAATTATCAGTAAATTGGTGAAAGTACACCTATTAAAAAAAAAATAACAGCCTCCTCCATATCCCCTCTAGCTGTCCTGTCCATCACCAAGATAGGTGCGTTTTCTGCCATTTTAGGTAGAAGTAATGTTCAACCAATTTGCTTCTAATTTAGACAAAGTAGTAGGAAAGTTTATCAAACAAACTCTACATATGAGCTCTATCTATTTTACAATACGTGTAATATGTATTCACAAAATGTCCATTTTCTATATGTGTGAACTTCACATCTTTTTTTTTTTTAGTAAGTTTTAGTGCATGATGAGGTGGTGTTTACCTATAGGATCCACCATCTCTTGGACTGGGCACCATTGATGGTATTTATTGGGCCCCACGTTCTTAAGTAAATCTCAATATTGCTTCAAAAAGGTAGATATGCATATACAGTTTACAGACAGAATGTTAACATATTAAGCAAGAGTGTGACAACTTATCAGTGCTAAATGTGCCATAAAAAAACCCAGCATGTAAAATTCTTAGCTTTGACAAGTGACAACATATCTGGCAAAATGCATTGTAAACCAAATGTAATTTTTAGCTGCAGTAAATTTTAGACAATCAAAATGATGTTAAAATGTGTGTGTTTCTTACAGTCTAGAGGCTGCTTATTCTGATGGAGGAAAACACTGACAGCATCCTTCATGATCACTGAAAGAACTGTTCTCCTTTCTCCTGCCCCACACTGATCTATCTGATCGGTGCAGTGCAGGGGAGAAAGTCACCAGGACTTGCACGGATGTTGCGCATCCTGTGTAGCTGAAAAAACTTCTGCAAGACTAGCCCTTGGACCTCTTTATGAAAAGAAGAACGACACTCCTGATATGTGAGGTGGCATGGATAGGGTCCCAATCAAACAAAGTTGTTGATTAGCCATTGAACCTTTCAGGTCATGTGATCAGTCACATTCCTGGAAGGAATTTCAAGATGTGGTAATGTATACGATGGATGAGTGTACATATATATATATATATATATATATATATATATAAGTGTTTGTGTGTGTGGAGCTGCATGAGTATATAAGAGAGCTGTTGGTGTATGTAAGAAAGCTGTGTACAAGTATGTAGCAAAACAGTGCGTGTATGTAACAGAGGTGTGAGTGCATACTTCAAAGCTGTAGAAAAGCTATATGTGTTAGAACTGTGTTTGTGTATGGAGGAGAGTTGTGTGTGTATTTCGGAAAATTGCGTGTGTGATAGTAGTAGAGTTGTGTGTATGCAGGAGAGATGTGTGTATGTAGGAAAGAGGGTGGAAACTTATCAATGCTATAGGACCTATGCAAGAACCTAACATGATCAAATTTGACTCATGACAATACAGCTTTAAAAAATGCATTGGCAGCAATTGTACCGATCATCTACTTTCAATTAATTATCAGTAAATTGGTGAAAGTACACCTATTAAAAAAAAAATAACAGCCTCCTCCATATCCCCTCTAGCTGTCCTGTCCATCACCAAGATAGGTGCGTTTTCTGCCATTTTAGGTAGAAGTAATGTTCAACCAATTTGCTTCTAATTTAGACAAAGTAGTAGGAAAGTTTATCAAACAAACTCTACATATGAGCTCTATCTATTTTACAATACGTGTAATATGTATTCACAAAATGTCCATTTTCTATATGTGTGAACTTCACATCTTTTTTTTTTTGTAAGTTTTAGTGCATGATGAGGTGGTGTTTACCTATAGGATCCACCATCTCTTGGACTGGGCACCATTGATGGTATTTATTGGGCCCCACGTTCTTAAGTAAATCTCAATATTGCTTCAAAAAGGTAGATATGCATATACAGTTTACAGACAGAATGTTAACATATTAAGCAAGAGTGTGACAACTTATCAGTGCTAAATGTGCCATAAAAAAACCCAGCATGTAAAATTCTTAGCTTTGACAAGTGACAACATATCTGGCAAAATGCATTGTAAACCAAATGTAATTTTTAGCTGCAGTAAATTTTAGACAATCAAAATGATGTTAAAATGTGTGTGTTTCTTACAGTCTAGAGGCTGCTTATTCTGATGGAGGAAAACACTGACAGCATCCTTCATGATCACTGAAAGAACTGTTCTCCTTTCTCCTGCCCCACACTGATCTATCTGATCGGTGCAGTGCAGGGGAGAAAGTCACCAGGACTTGCACGGATGTTGCGCATCCTGTGTAGCTGAAAAAACTTCTGCAAGACTAGCCCTTGGACCTCTTTATGAAAAGAAGAACGACACTCCTGATATGTGAGGTGGCATGGATAGGGTCCCAATCAAACAAAGTTGTTGATTAGCCATTGAACCTTTCAGGTCATGTGATCAGTCACATTCCTGGAAGGAATTTCAAGATGTGGTAATGTATACGATGGATGAGTGTACATATATATATATATATATATATATATAAGTGTTTGTGTGTGTGGAGCTGCATGAGTATATAAGAGAGCTGTTGGTGTATGTAAGAAAGCTGTGTACAAGTATGTAGCAAAACAGTGCGTGTATGTAACAGAGGTGTGAGTGCATACTTCAAAGCTGTAGAAAAGCTATATGTGTTAGAACTGTGTTTGTGTATGGAGGAGAGTTGTGTGTGTATTTCGGAAAATTGCGTGTGTGATAGTAGTAGAGTTGTGTGTATGCAGGAGAGATGTGTGTATGTAGGAAAGAGGGTGGAAACTTATCAATGCTATAGGACCTATGCAAGGACCTAACATGATCAAATTTGACTCATGACAATACAGCTTTAAAAAATGCATTGGCAGCAATTGTACCGATCATCTACTTTCAATTAATTATCAGTAAATTGGTGAAAGTACACCTATTAAAAAAAAAATAACAGCCTCCTCCATATCCCCTCTAGCTGTCCTGTCCATCACCAAGATAGGTGCGTTTTCTGCCATTTTAGGTAGAAGTAATGTTCAACCAATTTGCTTCTAATTTAGACAAAGTAGTAGGAAAGTTTATCAAACAAACTCTACATATGAGCTCTATCTATTTTACAATACGTGTAATATGTATTCACAAAATGTCCATTTTCTATATGTGTGAACTTCACATCTTTTTTTTTTTTAGTAAGTTTTAGTGCATGATGAGGTGGTGTTTACCTATAGGATCCACCATCTCTTGGACTGGGCACCATTGATGGTATTTATTGGGCCCCACGTTCTTAAGTAAATCTCAATATTGCTTCAAAAAGGTAGATATGCATATACAGTTTACAGACAGAATGTTAACATATTAAGCAAGAGTGTGACAACTTATCAGTGCTAAATGTGCCATAAAAAAACCCAGCATGTAAAATTCTTAGCTTTGACAAGTGACAACATATCTGGCAAAATGCATTGTAAACCAAATGTAATTTTTAGCTGCAGTAAATTTTAGACAATCAAAATGATGTTAAAATGTGTGTGTTTCTTACAGTCTAGAGGCTGCTTATTCTGATGGAGGAAAACACTGACAGCATCCTTCATGATCACTGAAAGAACTGTTCTCCTTTCTCCTGCCCCACACTGATCTATCTGATCGGTGCAGTGCAGGGGAGAAAGTCACCAGGACTTGCACGGATGTTGCGCATCCTGTGTAGCTGAAAAAACTTCTGCAAGACTAGCCCTTGGACCTCTTTATGAAAAGAAGAACGACACTCCTGATATGTGAGGTGGCATGGATAGGGTCCCAATCAAACAAAGTTGTTGATTAGCCATTGAACCTTTCAGGTCATGTGATCAGTCACATTCCTGGAAGGAATTTCAAGATGTGGTAATGTATACGATGGATGAGTGTACATATATATATATATATATATATATATATATAAGTGTTTGTGTGTGTGGAGCTGCATGAGTATATAAGAGAGCTGTTGGTGTATGTAAGAAAGCTGTGTACAAGTATGTAGCAAAACAGTGCGTGTATGTAACAGAGGTGTGAGTGCATACTTCAAAGCTGTAGAAAAGCTATATGTGTTAGAACTGTGTTTGTGTATGGAGGAGAGTTGTGTGTGTATTTCGGAAAATTGCGTGTGTGATAGTAGTAGAGTTGTGTGTATGCAGGAGAGATGTGTGTATGTAGGAAAGAGGGTGGAAACTTATCAATGCTATAGGACCTATGCAAGAACCTAACATGATCAAATTTGACTCATGACAATACAGCTTTAAAAAATGCATTGGCAGCAATTGTACCGATCATCTACTTTCAATTAATTATCAGTAAATTGGTGAAAGTACACCTATTAAAAAAAAAATAACAGCCTCCTCCATATCCCCTCTAGCTGTCCTGTCCATCACCAAGATAGGTGCGTTTTCTGCCATTTTAGGTAGAAGTAATGTTCAACCAATTTGCTTCTAATTTAGACAAAGTAGTAGGAAAGTTTATCAAACAAACTCTACATATGAGCTCTATCTATTTTACAATACGTGTAATATGTATTCACAAAATGTCCATTTTCTATATGTGTGAACTTCACATCTTTTTTTTTTTTAGTAAGTTTTAGTGCATGATGAGGTGGTGTTTACCTATAGGATCCACCATCTCTTGGACTGGGCACCATTGATGGTATTTATTGGGCCCCACGTTCTTAAGTAAATCTCAATATTGCTTCAAAAAGGTAGATATGCATATACAGTTTACAGACAGAATGTTAACATATTAAGCAAGAGTGTGACAACTTATCAGTGCTAAATGTGCCATAAAAAAACCCAGCATGTAAAATTCTTAGCTTTGACAAGTGACAACATATCTGGCAAAATGCATTGTAAACCAAATGTAATTTTTAGCTGCAGTAAATTTTAGACAATCAAAATGATGTTAAAATGTGTGTGTTTCTTACAGTCTAGAGGCTGCTTATTCTGATGGAGGAAAACACTGACAGCATCCTTCATGATCACTGAAAGAACTGTTCTCCTTTCTCCTGCCCCACACTGATCTATCTGATCGGTGCAGTGCAGGGGAGAAAGTCACCAGGACTTGCACGGATGTTGCGCATCCTGTGTAGCTGAAAAAACTTCTGCAAGACTAGCCCTTGGACCTCTTTATGAAAAGAAGAACGACACTCCTGATATGTGAGGTGGCATGGATAGGGTCCCAATCAAACAAAGTTGTTGATTAGCCATTGAACCTTTCAGGTCATGTGATCAGTCACATTCCTGGAAGGAATTTCAAGATGTGGTAATGTATACGATGGATGAGTGTACATATATATATATATATATATATATATATAAGTGTTTGTGTGTGTGGAGCTGCATGAGTATATAAGAGAGCTGTTGGTGTATGTAAGAAAGCTGTGTACAAGTATGTAGCAAAACAGTGCGTGTATGTAACAGAGGTGTGAGTGCATACTTCAAAGCTGTAGAAAAGCTATATGTGTTAGAACTGTGTTTGTGTATGGAGGAGAGTTGTGTGTGTATTTCGGAAAATTGCGTGTGTGATAGTAGTAGAGTTGTGTGTATGCAGGAGAGATGTGTGTATGTAGGAAAGAGGGTGGAAACTTATCAATGCTATAGGACCTATGCAAGAACCTAACATGATCAAATTTGACTCATGACAATACAGCTTTAAAAAATGCATTGGCAGCAATTGTACCGATCATCTACTTTCAATGAATTATCAGCAAATTGGTGAAAGTACACCTATTAAAAAAAAAATAACAGCCTCCTCCATATCCCCTCTAGCTGTCCTGTCCATCACCAAGATAGGTGCGTTTTCTGCCATTTTAGGTAGAAGTAATGTTCAACCAATTTGCTTCTAATTTAGACAAAGTAGTAGGAAAGTTTATCAAACAAACTCTACATATCAGCTCTATCTATTTTACAATACGTGTAATATGTATTCACAAAATGTCCATTTTCTATATGTGTGAACTTCACATCTTTTTTTTTTTTTAGTAAGTTTTAGTGCATGATGAGGTGGTGTTTACCTATAGGATCCACCATCTCTTGGACTGGGCACCATTGATGGTATTTATTGGGCCCCACGTTCTTAAGTAAATCTCAATATTGCTTCAAAAAGGTAGATATGCATATACAGTTTACAGACAGAATGTTAACATATTAAGCAAGAGTGTGACAACTTATCAGTGCTAAATGTGCCATAAAAAAACCCAGCATGTAAAATTCTTAGCTTTGACAAGTGACAACATATCTGGCAAAATGCATTGTAAACCAAATGTAATTTTTAGCTGCAGTAAATTTTAGACAATCAAAATGATGTTAAAATGTGTGTGTTTCTTACAGTCTAGAGGCTGCTTATTCTGATGGAGGAAAACACTGACAGCATCCTTCATGATCACTGAAAGAACTGTTCTCCTTTCTCCTGCCCCACACTGATCTATCTGATCGGTGCAGTGCAGGGGAGAAAGTCACCAGGACTTGCACGGATGTTGCGCATCCTGTGTAGCTGAAAAAACTTCTGCAAGACTAGCCCTTGGACCTCTTTATGAAAAGAAGAACGACACTCCTGATATGTGAGGTGGCATGGATAGGGTCCCAATCAAACAAAGTTGTTGATTAGCCATTGAACCTTTCAGGTCATGTGATCAGTCACATTCCTGGAAGGAATTTCAAGATGTGGTAATGTATACGATGGATGAGTGTACATATATATATATATATATATATATATATATAAGTGTTTGTGTGTGTGGAGCTGCATGAGTATATAAGAGAGCTGTTGGTGTATGTAAGAAAGCTGTGTACAAGTATGTAGCAAAACAGTGCGTGTATGTAACAGAGGTGTGAGTGCATACTTCAAAGCTGTAGAAAAGCTATATGTGTTAGAACTGTGTTTGTGTATGGAGGAGAGTTGTGTGTGTATTTCGGAAAATTGCGTGTGTGATAGTAGTAGAGTTGTGTGTATGCAGGAGAGATGTGTGTATGTAGGAAAGAGGGTGGAAACTTATCAATGCTATAGGACCTATGCAAGAACCTAACATGATCAAATTTGACTCATGACAATACAGCTTTAAAAAATGCATTGGCAGCAATTGTACCGATCATCTACTTTCAATTAATTATCAGTAAATTGGTGAAAGTACACCTATTAAAAAAAAAATAACAGCCTCCTCCATATCCCCTCTAGCTGTCCTGTCCATCACCAAGATAGGTGCGTTTTCTGCCATTTTAGGTAGAAGTAATGTTCAACCAATTTGCTTCTAATTTAGACAAAGTAGTAGGAAAGTTTATCAAACAAACTCTACATATGAGCTCTATCTATTTTACAATACGTGTAATATGTATTCACAAAATGTCCATTTTCTATATGTGTGAACTTCACATCTTTTTTTTTTTTAGTAAGTTTTAGTGCATGATGAGGTGGTGTTTACCTATAGGATCCACCATCTCTTGGACTGGGCACCATTGATGGTATTTATTGGGCCCCACGTTCTTAAGTAAATCTCAATATTGCTTCAAAAAGGTAGATATGCATATACAGTTTACAGACAGAATGTTAACATATTAAGCAAGAGTGTGACAACTTATCAGTGCTAAATGTGCCATAAAAAAACCCAGCATGTAAAATTCTTAGCTTTGACAAGTGACAACATATCTGGCAAAATGCATTGTAAACCAAATGTAATTTTTAGCTGCAGTAAATTTTAGACAATCAAAATGATGTTAAAATGTGTGTGTTTCTTACAGTCTAGAGGCTGCTTATTCTGATGGAGGAAAACACTGACAGCATCCTTCATGATCACTGAAAGAACTGTTCTCCTTTCTCCTGCCCCACACTGATCTATCTGATCGGTGCAGTGCAGGGGAGAAAGTCACCAGGACTTGCACGGATGTTGCGCATCCTGTGTAGCTGAAAAAACTTCTGCAAGACTAGCCCTTGGACCTCTTTATGAAAAGAAGAACGACACTCCTGATATGTGAGGTGGCATGGATAGGGTCCCAATCAAACAAAGTTGTTGATTAGCCATTGAACCTTTCAGGTCATGTGATCAGTCACATTCCTGGAAGGAATTTCAAGATGTGGTAATGTATACGATGGATGAGTGTACATATATATATATATATATATATATATATAAGTGTTTGTGTGTGTGGAGCTGCATGAGTATATAAGAGAGCTGTTGGTGTATGTAAGAAAGCTGTGTACAAGTATGTAGCAAAACAGTGCGTGTATGTAACAGAGGTGTGAGTGCATACTTCAAAGCTGTAGAAAAGCTATATGTGTTAGAACTGTGTTTGTGTATGGAGGAGAGTTGTGTGTGTATTTCGGAAAATTGCGTGTGTGATAGTAGTAGAGTTGTGTGTATGCAGGAGAGATGTGTGTATGTAGGAAAGAGGGTGGAAACTTATCAATGCTATAGGACCTATGCAAGAACCTAACATGATCAAATTTGACTCATGACAATACAGCTTTAAAAAATGCATTGGCAGCAATTGTACCGATCATCTACTTTCAATTAATTATCAGTAAATTGGTGAAAGTACACCTATTAAAAAAAAAATAACAGCCTCCTCCATATCCCCTCTAGCTGTCCTGTCCATCACCAAGATAGGTGCGTTTTCTGCCATTTTAGGTAGAAGTAATGTTCAACCAATTTGCTTCTAATTTAGACAGAGTAGTAGGAAAGTTTATCAAACAAACTCTACATATGAGCTCTATCTATTTTACAATACGTGTAATATGTATTCACAAAATGTCCATTTTCTATATGTGTGAACTTCACATCTTTTTTTTTTTTAGTAAGTTTTAGTGCATGATGAGGTGGTGTTTACCTATAGGATCCACCATCTCTTGGACTGGGCACCATTGATGGTATTTATTGGGCCCCACGTTCTTAAGTAAATCTCAATATTGCTTCAAAAAGGTAGATATGCATATACAGTTTACAGACAGAATGTTAACATATTAAGCAAGAGTGTGACAACTTATCAGTGCTAAATGTGCCATAAAAAAACCCAGCATGTAAAATTCTTAGCTTTGACAAGTGACAACATATCTGGCAAAATGCATTGTAAACCAAATGTAATTTTTAGCTGCAGTAAATTTTAGACAATCAAAATGATGTTAAAATGTGTGTGTTTCTTACAGTCTAGAGGCTGCTTATTCTGATGGAGGAAAACACTGACAGCATCCTTCATGATCACTGAAAGAACTGTTCTCCTTTCTCCTGCCCCACACTGATCTATCTGATCGGTGCAGTGCAGGGGAGAAAGTCACCAGGACTTGCACGGATGTTGCGCATCCTGTGTAGCTGAAAAAACTTCTGCAAGACTAGCCCTTGGACCTCTTTATGAAAAGAAGAACGACACTCCTGATATGTGAGGTGGCATGGATAGGGTCCCAATCAAACAAAGTTGTTGATTAGCCATTGAACCTTTCAGGTCATGTGATCAGTCACATTCCTGGAAGGAATTTCAAGATGTGGTAATGTATACGATGGATGAGTGTACATATATATATATATATATATATATATATATATAAGTGTTTGTGTGTGTGGAGCTGCATGAGTATATAAGAGAGCTGTTGGTGTATGTAAGAAAGCTGTGTACAAGTATGTAGCAAAACAGTGCGTGTATGTAACAGAGGTGTGAGTGCATACTTCAAAGCTGTAGAAAAGCTATATGTGTTAGAACTGTGTTTGTGTATGGAGGAGAGTTGTGTGTGTATTTCGGAAAATTGCGTGTGTGATAGTAGTAGAGTTGTGTGTATGCAGGAGAGATGTGTGTATGTAGGAAAGAGGGTGGAAACTTATCAATGCTATAGGACCTATGCAAGAACCTAACATGATCAAATTTGACTCATGACAATACAGCTTTAAAAAATGCATTGGCAGCAATTGTACCGATCATCTACTTTCAATTAATTATCAGTAAATTGGTGAAAGTACACCTATTAAAAAAAAAATAACAGCCTCCTCCATATCCCCTCTAGCTGTCCTGTCCATCACCAAGATAGGTGCGTTTTCTGCCATTTTAGGTAGAAGTAATGTTCAACCAATTTGCTTCTAATTTAGACAGAGTAGTAGGAAAGTTTATCAAACAAACTCTACATATGAGCTCTATCTATTTTACAATACGTGTAATATGTATTCACAAAATGTCCATTTTCTATATGTGTGAACTTCACATCTTTTTTTTTTTTAGTAAGTTTTAGTGCATGATGAGGTGGTGTTTACCTATAGGATCCACCATCTCTTGGACTGGGCACCATTGATGGTATTTATTGGGCCCCACGTTCTTAAGTAAATCTCAATATTGCTTCAAAAAGGTAGATATGCATATACAGTTTACAGACAGAATGTTAACATATTAAGCAAGAGTGTGACAACTTATCAGTGCTAAATGTGCCATAAAAAAACCCAGCATGTAAAATTCTTAGCTTTGACAAGTGACAACATATCTGGCAAAATGCATTGTAAACCAAATGTAATTTTTAGCTGCAGTAAATTTTAGACAATCAAAATGATGTTAAAATGTGTGTGTTTCTTACAGTCTAGAGGCTGCTTATTCTGATGGAGGAAAACACTGACAGCATCCTTCATGATCACTGAAAGAACTGTTCTCCTTTCTCCTGCCCCACACTGATCTATCTGATCGGTGCAGTGCAGGGGAGAAAGTCACCAGGACTTGCACGGATGTTGCGCATCCTGTGTAGCTGAAAAAACTTCTGCAAGACTAGCCCTTGGACCTCTTTATGAAAAGAAGAACGACACTCCTGATATGTGAGGTGGCATGGATAGGGTCCCAATCAAACAAAGTTGTTGATTAGCCATTGAACCTTTCAGGTCATGTGATCAGTCACATTCCTGGAAGGAATTTCAAGATGTGGTAATGTATACGATGGATGAGTGTACATATATATATATATATATATATATATATATAAGTGTTTGTGTGTGTGGAGCTGCATGAGTATATAAGAGAGCTGTTGGTGTATGTAAGAAAGCTGTGTACAAGTATGTAGCAAAACAGTGCGTGTATGTAACAGAGGTGTGAGTGCATACTTCAAAGCTGTAGAAAAGCTATATGTGTTAGAACTGTGTTTGTGTATGGAGGAGAGTTGTGTGTGTATTTCGGAAAATTGCGTGTGTGATAGTAGTAGAGTTGTGTGTATGCAGGAGAGATGTGTGTATGTAGGAAAGAGGGTGGAAACTTATCAATGCTATAGGACCTATGCAAGAACCTAACATGATCAAATTTGACTCATGACAATACAGCTTTAAAAAATGCATTGGCAGCAATTGTACCGATCATCTACTTTCAATTAATTATCAGTAAATTGGTGAAAGTACACCTATTAAAAAAAAAATAACAGCCTCCTCCATATCCCCTCTAGCTGTCCTGTCCATCACCAAGATAGGTGCGTTTTCTGCCATTTTAGGTAGAAGTAATGTTCAACCAATTTGCTTCTAATTTAGACAAAGTAGTAGGAAAGTTTATCAAACAAACTCTACATATGAGCTCTATCTATTTTACAATACGTGTAATATGTATTCACAAAATGTCCATTTTCTATATGTGTGAACTTCACATCTTTTTTTTTTTTAGTAAGTTTTAGTGCATGATGAGGTGGTGTTTACCTATAGGATCCACCATCTCTTGGACTGGGCACCATTGATGGTATTTATTGGGCCCCACGTTCTTAAGTAAATCTCAATATTGCTTCAAAAAGGTAGATATGCATATACAGTTTACAGACAGAATGTTAACATATTAAGCAAGAGTGTGACAACTTATCAGTGCTAAATGTGCCATAAAAAAACCCAGCATGTAAAATTCTTAGCTTTGACAAGTGACAACATATCTGGCAAAATGCATTGTAAACCAAATGTAATTTTTAGCTGCAGTAAATTTTAGACAATCAAAATGATGTTAAAATGTGTGTGTTTCTTACAGTCTAGAGGCTGCTTATTCTGATGGAGGAAAACACTGACAGCATCCTTCATGATCACTGAAAGAACTGTTCTCCTTTCTCCTGCCCCACACTGATCTATCTGATCGGTGCAGTGCAGGGGAGAAAGTCACCAGGACTTGCACGGATGTTGCGCATCCTGTGTAGCTGAAAAAACTTCTGCAAGACTAGCCCTTGGACCTCTTTATGAAAAGAAGAACGACACTCCTGATATGTGAGGTGGCATGGATAGGGTCCCAATCAAACAAAGTTGTTGATTAGCCATTGAACCTTTCAGGTCATGTGATCAGTCACATTCCTGGAAGGAATTTCAAGATGTGGTAATGTATACGATGGATGAGTGTACATATATATATATATATATATATATATATATAAGTGTTTGTGTGTGTGGAGCTGCATGAGTATATAAGAGAGCTGTTGGTGTATGTAAGAAAGCTGTGTACAAGTATGTAGCAAAACAGTGCGTGTATGTAACAGAGGTGTGAGTGCATACTTCAAAGCTGTAGAAAAGCTATATGTGTTAGAACTGTGTTTGTGTATGGAGGAGAGTTGTGTGTGTATTTCGGAAAATTGCGTGTGTGATAGTAGTAGAGTTGTGTGTATGCAGGAGAGATGTGTGTATGTAGGAAAGAGGGTGGAAACTTATCAATGCTATAGGACCTATGCAAGAACCTAACATGATCAAATTTGACTCATGACAATACAGCTTTAAAAAATGCATTGGCAGCAATTGTACCGATCATCTACTTTCAATGAATTATCAGCAAATTGGTGAAAGTACACCTATTAAAAAAAAAATAACAGCCTCCTCCATATCCCCTCTAGCTGTCCTGTCCATCACCAAGATAGGTGCGTTTTCTGCCATTTTAGGTAGAAGTAATGTTCAACCAATTTGCTTCTAATTTAGACAAAGTAGTAGGAAAGTTTATCAAACAAACTCTACATATGAGCTCTATCTATTTTACAATACGTGTAATATGTATTCACAAAATGTCCATTTTCTATATGTGTGAACTTCACATCTTTTTTTTTTTTTAGTAAGTTTTAGTGCATGATGAGGTGGTGTTTACCTATAGGATCCACCATCTCTTGGACTGGGCACCATTGATGGTATTTATTGGGCCCCACGTTCTTAAGTAAATCTCAATATTGCTTCAAAAAGGTAGCTATGCATATACAGTTTACAGACAGAATGTTAACATATTAAGCAAGAGTGTGACAACTTATCAGTGCTAAATGTGCCATAAAAAAACCCAGCATGTAAAATTCTTAGCTTTGACAAGTGACAACATATCTGGCAAAATGCATTGTAAACCAAATGTAATTTTTAGCTGCAGTAAATTTTAGACAATCAAAATGATGTTAAAATGTGTGTGTTTCTTACAGTCTAGAGGCTGCTTATTCTGATGGAGGAAAACACTGACAGCATCCTTCATGATCACTGAAAGAACTGTTCTCCTTTCTCCTGCCCCACACTGATCTATCTGATCGGTGCAGTGCAGGGGAGAAAGTCACCAGGACTTGCACGGATGTTGCGCATCCTGTGTAGCTGAAAAAACTTCTGCAAGACTAGCCCTTGGACCTCTTTATGAAAAGAAGAACGACACTCCTGATATGTGAGGTGGCATGGATAGGGTCCCAATCAAACAAAGTTGTTGATTAGCCATTGAACCTTTCAGGTCATGTGATCAGTCACATTCCTGGAAGGAATTTCAAGATGTGGTAATGTATACGATGGATGAGTGTACATATATATATATATATATATATATATAAGTGTTTGTGTGTGTGGAGCTGCATGAGTATATAAGAGAGCTGTTGGTGTATGTAAGAAAGCTGTGTACAAGTATGTAGCAAAACAGTGCGTGTATGTAACAGAGGTGTGAGTGCATACTTCAAAGCTGTAGAAAAGCTATATGTGTTAGAACTGTGTTTGTGTATGGAGGAGAGTTGTGTGTGTATTTCGGAAAATTGCGTGTGTGATAGTAGTAGAGTTGTGTGTATGCAGGAGAGATGTGTGTATGTAGGAAAGAGGGTGGAAACTTATCAATGCTATAGGACCTATGCAAGAACCTAACATGATCAAATTTGACTCATGACAATACAGCTTTAAAAAATGCATTGGCAGCAATTGTACCGATCATCTACTTTCAATTAATTATCAGTAAATTGGTGAAAGTACACCTATTAAAAAAAAAATAACAGCCTCCTCCATATCCCCTCTAGCTGTCCTGTCCATCACCAAGATAGGTGCGTTTTCTGCCATTTTAGGTAGAAGTAATGTTCAACCAATTTGCTTCTAATTTAGACAAAGTAGTAGGAAAGTTTATCAAACAAACTCTACATATGAGCTCTATCTATTTTACAATACGTGTAATATGTATTCACAAAATGTCCATTTTCTATATGTGTGAACTTCACATCTTTTTTTTTTTTAGTAAGTTTTAGTGCATGATGAGGTGGTGTTTACCTATAGGATCCACCATCTCTTGGACTGGGCACCATTGATGGTATTTATTGGGCCCCACGTTCTTAAGTAAATCTCAATATTGCTTCAAAAAGGTAGATATGCATATACAGTTTACAGACAGAATGTTAACATATTAAGCAAGAGTGTGACAACTTATCAGTGCTAAATGTGCCATAAAAAAACCCAGCATGTAAAATTCTTAGCTTTGACAAGTGACAACATATCTGGCAAAATGCATTGTAAACCAAATGTAATTTTTAGCTGCAGTAAATTTTAGACAATCAAAATGATGTTAAAATGTGTGTGTTTCTTACAGTCTAGAGGCTGCTTATTCTGATGGAGGAAAACACTGACAGCATCCTTCATGATCACTGAAAGAACTGTTCTCCTTTCTCCTGCCCCACACTGATCTATCTGATCGGTGCAGTGCAGGGGAGAAAGTCACCAGGACTTGCACGGATGTTGCGCATCCTGTGTAGCTGAAAAAACTTCTGCAAGACTAGCCCTTGGACCTCTTTATGAAAAGAAGAACGACACTCCTGATATGTGAGGTGGCATGGATAGGGTCCCAATCAAACAAAGTTGTTGATTAGCCATTGAACCTTTCAGGTCATGTGATCAGTCACATTCCTGGAAGGAATTTCAAGATGTGGTAATGTATACGATGGATGAGTGTACATATATATATATATATATATATATATATATAAGTGTTTGTGTGTGTGGAGCTGCATGAGTATATAAGAGAGCTGTTGGTGTATGTAAGAAAGCTGTGTACAAGTATGTAGCAAAACAGTGCGTGTATGTAACAGAGGTGTGAGTGCATACTTCAAAGCTGTAGAAAAGCTATATGTGTTAGAACTGTGTTTGTGTATGGAGGAGAGTTGTGTGTGTATTTCGGAAAATTGCGTGTGTGATAGTAGTAGAGTTGTGTGTATGCAGGAGAGATGTGTGTATGTAGGAAAGAGGGTGGAAACTTATCAATGCTATAGGACCTATGCAAGAACCTAACATGATCAAATTTGACTCATGACAATACAGCTTTAAAAAATGCATTGGCAGCAATTGTACCGATCATCTACTTTCAATGAATTATCAGCAAATTGGTGAAAGTACACCTATTAAAAAAAAAATAACAGCCTCCTCCATATCCCCTCTAGCTGTCCTGTCCATCACCAAGATAGGTGCGTTTTCTGCCATTTTAGGTAGAAGTAATGTTCAACCAATTTGCTTCTAATTTAGACAAAGTAGTAGGAAAGTTTATCAAACAAACTCTACATATGAGCTCTATCTATTTTACAATACGTGTAATATGTATTCACAAAATGTCCATTTTCTATATGTGTGAACTTCACATCTTTTTTTTTTTTTAGTAAGTTTTAGTGCATGATGAGGTGGTGTTTACCTATAGGATCCACCATCTCTTGGACTGGGCACCATTGATGGTATTTATTGGGCCCCACGTTCTTAAGTAAATCTCAATATTGCTTCAAAAAGGTAGCTATGCATATACAGTTTACAGACAGAATGTTAACATATTAAGCAAGAGTGTGACAACTTATCAGTGCTAAATGTGCCATAAAAAAACCCAGCATGTAAAATTCTTAGCTTTGACAAGTGACAACATATCTGGCAAAATGCATTGTAAACCAAATGTAATTTTTAGCTGCAGTAAATTTTAGACAATCAAAATGATGTTAAAATGTGTGTGTTTCTTACAGTCTAGAGGCTGCTTATTCTGATGGAGGAAAACACTGACAGCATCCTTCATGATCACTGAAAGAACTGTTCTCCTTTCTCCTGCCCCACACTGATCTATCTGATCGGTGCAGTGCAGGGGAGAAAGTCACCAGGACTTGCACGGATGTTGCGCATCCTGTGTAGCTGAAAAAACTTCTGCAAGACTAGCCCTTGGACCTCTTTATGAAAAGAAGAACGACACTCCTGATATGTGAGGTGGCATGGATAGGGTCCCAATCAAACAAAGTTGTTGATTAGCCATTGAACCTTTCAGGTCATGTGATCAGTCACATTCCTGGAAGGAATTTCAAGATGTGGTAATGTATACGATGGATGAGTGTACATATATATATATATATATATATATATATATATATATAAGTGTTTGTGTGTGTGGAGCTGCATGAGTATATAAGAGAGCTGTTGGTGTATGTAAGAAAGCTGTGTACAAGTATGTAGCAAAACAGTGCGTGTATGTAACAGAGGTGTGAGTGCATACTTCAAAGCTGTAGAAAAGCTATATGTGTTAGAACTGTGTTTGTGTATGGAGGAGAGTTGTGTGTGTATTTCGGAAAATTGCGTGTGTGATAGTAGTAGAGTTGTGTGTATGCAGGAGAGATGTGTGTATGTAGGAAAGAGGGTGGAAACTTATCAATGCTATAGGACCTATGCAAGAACCTAACATGATCAAATTTGACTCATGACAATACAGCTTTAAAAAATGCATTGGCAGCAATTGTACCGATCATCTACTTTCAATGAATTATCAGCAAATTGGTGAAAGTACACCTATTAAAAAAAAAATAACAGCCTCCTCCATATCCCCTCTAGCTGTCCTGTCCATCACCAAGATAGGTGCGTTTTCTGCCATTTTAGGTAGAAGTAATGTTCAACCAATTTGCTTCTAATTTAGACAAAGTAGTAGGAAAGTTTATCAAACAAACTCTACATATGAGCTCTATCTATTTTACAATACGTGTAATATGTATTCACAAAATGTCCATTTTCTATATGTGTGAACTTCACATCTTTTTTTTTTTTTAGTAAGTTTTAGTGCATGATGAGGTGGTGTTTACCTATAGGATCCACCATCTCTTGGACTGGGCACCATTGATGGTATTTATTGGGCCCCACGTTCTTAAGTAAATCTCAATATTGCTTCAAAAAGGTAGCTATGCATATACAGTTTACAGACAGAATGTTAACATATTAAGCAAGAGTGTGACAACTTATCAGTGCTAAATGTGCCATAAAAAAACCCAGCATGTAAAATTCTTAGCTTTGACAAGTGACAACATATCTGGCAAAATGCATTGTAAACCAAATGTAATTTTTAGCTGCAGTAAATTTTAGACAATCAAAATGATGTTAAAATGTGTGTGTTTCTTACAGTCTAGAGGCTGCTTATTCTGATGGAGGAAAACACTGACAGCATCCTTCATGATCACTGAAAGAACTGTTCTCCTTTCTCCTGCCCCACACTGATCTATCTGATCGGTGCAGTGCAGGGGAGAAAGTCACCAGGACTTGCACGGATGTTGCGCATCCTGTGTAGCTGAAAAAACTTCTGCAAGACTAGCCCTTGGACCTCTTTATGAAAAGAAGAACGACACTCCTGATATGTGAGGTGGCATGGATAGGGTCCCAATCAAACAAAGTTGTTGATTAGCCATTGAACCTTTCAGGTCATGTGATCAGTCACATTCCTGGAAGGAATTTCAAGATGTGGTAATGTATACGATGGATGAGTGTACATATATATATATATATATATATATATATATAAGTGTTTGTGTGTGTGGAGCTGCATGAGTATATAAGAGAGCTGTTGGTGTATGTAAGAAAGCTGTGTACAAGTATGTAGCAAAACAGTGCGTGTATGTAACAGAGGTGTGAGTGCATACTTCAAAGCTGTAGAAAAGCTATATGTGTTAGAACTGTGTTTGTGTATGGAGGAGAGTTGTGTGTGTATTTCGGAAAATTGCGTGTGTGATAGTAGTAGAGTTGTGTGTATGCAGGAGAGATGTGTGTATGTAGGAAAGAGGGTGGAAACTTATCAATGCTATAGGACCTATGCAAGAACCTAACATGATCAAATTTGACTCATGACAATACAGCTTTAAAAAATGCATTGGCAGCAATTGTACCGATCATCTACTTTCAATTAATTATCAGTAAATTGGTGAAAGTACACCTATTAAAAAAAAAATAACAGCCTCCTCCATATCCCCTCTAGCTGTCCTGTCCATCACCAAGATAGGTGCGTTTTCTGCCATTTTAGGTAGAAGTAATGTTCAACCAATTTGCTTCTAATTTAGACAAAGTAGTAGGAAAGTTTATCAAACAAACTCTACATATGAGCTCTATCTATTTTACAATACGTGTAATATGTATTCACAAAATGTCCATTTTCTATATGTGTGAACTTCACTTCTTTTTTTTTTTTAGTAAGTTTTAGTGCATGATGAGGTGGTGTTTACCTATAGGATCCACCATCTCTTGGACTGGGCACCATTGATGGTATTTATTGGGCCCCACGTTCTTAAGTAAATCTCAATATTGCTTCAAAAAGGTAGATATGCATATACAGTTTACAGACAGAATGTTAACATATTAAGCAAGAGTGTGACAACTTATCAGTGCTAAATGTGCCATAAAAAAACCCAGCATGTAAAATTCTTAGCTTTGACAAGTGACAACATATCTGGCAAAATGCATTGTAAACCAAATGTAATTTTTAGCTGCAGTAAATTTTAGACAATCAGAATGATGTTAAAATGTGTGTGTTTCTTACAGTCTAGAGGCTGCTTATTCTGATGGAGGAAAACACTGACAGCATCCTTCATGATCACTGAAAGAACTGTTCTCCTTTCTCCTGCCCCACACTGATCTATCTGATCGGTGCAGTGCAGGGGAGAAAGTCACCAGGACTTGCACGGATGTTGCGCATCCTGTGTAGCTGAAAAAACTTCTGCAAGACTAGCCCTTGGACCTCTTTATGAAAAGAAGAACGACACTCCTGATATGTGAGGTGGCATGGATAGGGTCCCAATCAAACAAAGTTGTTGATTAGCCATTGAACCTTTCAGGTCATGTGATCAGTCACATTCCTGGAAGGAATTTCAAGATGTGGTAATGTATACGATGGATGAGTGTACATATATATATATATATATATATATATAAGTGTTTGTGTGTGTGGAGCTGCATGAGTATATAAGAGAGCTGTTGGTGTATGTAAGAAAGCTGTGTACAAGTATGTAGCAAAACAGTGCGTGTATGTAACAGAGGTGTGAGTGCATACTTCAAAGCTGTAGAAAAGCTATATGTGTTAGAACTGTGTTTGTGTATGGAGGAGAGTTGTGTGTGTATTTCGGAAAATTGCGTGTGTGATAGTAGTAGAGTTATGTGTATGCAGGAGAGATGTGTGTATGTAGGAAAGAGGGTGGAAACTTATCAATGCTATAGGACCTATGCAAGAACCTAACATGATCAAATTTGACTCATGACAATACAGCTTTAAAAAATGCATTGGCAGCAATTGTACCGATCATCTACTTTCAATGAATTATCAGCAAATTGGTGAAAGTACACCTATTAAAAAAAAAATAACAGCCTCCTCCATATCCCCTCTAGCTGTCCTGTCCATCACCAAGATAGGTGCGTTTTCTGCCATTTTAGGTAGAAGTAATGTTCAACCAATTTGCTTCTAATTTAGACAAAGTAGTAGGAAAGTTTATCAAACAAACTCTACATATGAGCTCTATCTATTTTACAATACGTGTAATATGTATTCACAAAATGTCCATTTTCTATATGTGTGAACTTCACATCTTTTTTTTTTTTTAGTAAGTTTTAGTGCATGATGAGGTGGTGTTTACCTATAGGATCCACCATCTCTTGGACTGGGCACCATTGATGGTATTTATTGGGCCCCACGTTCTTAAGTAAATCTCAATATTGCTTCAAAAAGGTAGCTATGCATATACAGTTTACAGACAGAATGTTAACATATTAAGCAAGAGTGTGACAACTTATCAGTGCTAAATGTGCCATAAAAAAACCCAGCATGTAAAATTCTTAGCTTTGACAAGTGACAACATATCTGGCAAAATGCATTGTAAACCAAATGTAATTTTTAGCTGCAGTAAATTTTAGACAATCAAAATGATGTTAAAATGTGTGTGTTTCTTACAGTCTAGAGGCTGCTTATTCTGATGGAGGAAAACACTGACAGCATCCTTCATGATCACTGAAAGAACTGTTCTCCTTTCTCCTGCCCCACACTGATCTATCTGATCGGTGCAGTGCAGGGGAGAAAGTCACCAGGACTTGCACGGATGTTGCGCATCCTGTGTAGCTGAAAAAACTTCTGCAAGACTAGCCCTTGGACCTCTTTATGAAAAGAAGAACGACACTCCTGATATGTGAGGTGGCATGGATAGGGTCCCAATCAAACAAAGTTGTTGATTAGCCATTGAACCTTTCAGGTCATGTGATCAGTCACATTCCTGGAAGGAATTTCAAGATGTGGTAATGTATACGATGGATGAGTGTACATATATATATATATATATATATATATATATAAGTGTTTGTGTGTGTGGAGCTGCATGAGTATATAAGAGAGCTGTTGGTGTATGTAAGAAAGCTGTGTACAAGTATGTAGCAAAACAGTGCGTGTATGTAACAGAGGTGTGAGTGCATACTTCAAAGCTGTAGAAAAGCTATATGTGTTAGAACTGTGTTTGTGTATGGAGGAGAGTTGTGTGTGTATTTCGGAAAATTGCGTGTGTGATAGTAGTAGAGTTGTGTGTATGCAGGAGAGATGTGTGTATGTAGGAAAGAGGGTGGAAACTTATCAATGCTATAGGACCTATGCAAGAACCTAACATGATCAAATTTGACTCATGACAATACAGCTTTAAAAAATGCATTGGCAGCAATTGTACCGATCATCTACTTTCAATTAATTATCAGTAAATTGGTGAAAGTACACCTATTAAAAAAAAAATAACAGCCTCCTCCATATCCCCTCTAGCTGTCCTGTCCATCACCAAGATAGGTGCGTTTTCTGCCATTTTAGGTAGAAGTAATGTTCAACCAATTTGCTTCTAATTTAGACAAAGTAGTAGGAAAGTTTATCAAACAAACTCTACATATGAGCTCTATCTATTTTACAATACGTGTAATATGTATTCACAAAATGTCCATTTTCTATATGTGTGAACTTCACATCTTTTTTTTTTTTAGTAAGTTTTAGTGCATGATGAGGTGGTGTTTACCTATAGGATCCACCATCTCTTGGACTGGGCACCATTGATGGTATTTATTGGGCCCCACGTTCTTAAGTAAATCTCAATATTGCTTCAAAAAGGTAGATATGCATATACAGTTTACAGACAGAATGTTAACATATTAAGCAAGAGTGTGACAACTTATCAGTGCTAAATGTGCCATAAAAAAACCCAGCATGTAAAATTCTTAGCTTTGACAAGTGACAACATATCTGGCAAAATGCATTGTAAACCAAATGTAATTTTTAGCTGCAGTAAATTTTAGACAATCAAAATGATGTTAAAATGTGTGTGTTTCTTACAGTCTAGAGGCTGCTTATTCTGATGGAGGAAAACACTGACAGCATCCTTCATGATCACTGAAAGAACTGTTCTCCTTTCTCCTGCCCCACACTGATCTATCTGATCGGTGCAGTGCAGGGGAGAAAGTCACCAGGACTTGCACGGATGTTGCGCATCCTGTGTAGCTGAAAAAACTTCTGCAAGACTAGCCCTTGGACCTCTTTATGAAAAGAAGAACGACACTCCTGATATGTGAGGTGGCATGGATAGGGTCCCAATCAAACAAAGTTGTTGATTAGCCATTGAACCTTTCAGGTCATGTGATCAGTCACATTCCTGGAAGGAATTTCAAGATGTGGTAATGTATACGATGGATGAGTGTACATATATATATATATATATATAAGTGTTTGTGTGTGTGGAGCTGCATGAGTATATAAGAGAGCTGTTGGTGTATGTAAGAAAGCTGTGTACAAGTATGTAGCAAAACAGTGCGTGTATGTAACAGAGGTGTGAGTGCATACTTCAAAGCTGTAGAAAAGCTATATGTGTTAGAACTGTGTTTGTGTATGGAGGAGAGTTGTGTGTGTATTTCGGAAAATTGCGTGTGTGATAGTAGTAGAGTTGTGTGTATGCAGGAGAGATGTGTGTATGTAGGAAAGAGGGTGGAAACTTATCAATGCTATAGGACCTATGCAAGAACCTAACATGATCAAATTTGACTCATGACAATACAGCTTTAAAAAATGCATTGGCAGCAATTGTACCGATCATCTACTTTCAATTAATTATCAGTAAATTGGTGAAAGTACACCTATTAAAAAAAAAATAACAGCCTCCTCCATATCCCCTCTAGCTGTCCTGTCCATCACCAAGATAGGTGCGTTTTCTGCCATTTTAGGTAGAAGTAATGTTCAACCAATTTGCTTCTAATTTAGACAAAGTAGTAGGAAAGTTTATCAAACAAACTCTACATATGAGCTCTATCTATTTTACAATTACGTGTAATATGTATTCACAAAATGTCCATTTTCTATATGTGTGAACTTCACATCTTTTTTTTTTTTAGTAAGTTTTAGTGCATGATGAGGTGGTGTTTACCTATAGGATCCACCATCTCTTGGACTGGGCACCATTGATGGTATTTATTGGGCCCCACGTTCTTAAGTAAATCTCAATATTGCTTCAAAAAGGTAGATATGCATATACAGTTTACAGACAGAATGTTAACATATTAAGCAAGAGTGTGACAACTTATCAGTGCTAAATGTGCCATAAAAAAACCCAGCATGTAAAATTCTTAGCTTTGACAAGTGACAACATATCTGGCAAAATGCATTGTAAACCAAATGTAATTTTTAGCTGCAGTAAATTTTAGACAATCAAAATGATGTTAAAATGTGTGTGTTTCTTACAGTCTAGAGGCTGCTTATTCTGATGGAGGAAAACACTGACAGCATCCTTCATGATCACTGAAAGAACTGTTCTCCTTTCTCCTGCCCCACACTGATCTATCTGATCGGTGCAGTGCAGGGGAGAAAGTCACCAGGACTTGCACGGATGTTGCGCATCCTGTGTAGCTGAAAAAACGTCTGCAAGACTAGCCCTTGGACCTCTTTATGAAAAGAAGAACGACACTCCTGATATGTGAGGTGGCATGGATAGGGTCCCAATCAAACAAAGTTGTTGATTAGCCATTGAACCTTTCAGGTCATGTGATCAGTCACATTCCTGGAAGGAATTTCAAGATGTGGTAATGTATACGATGGATGAGTGTACATATATATATATATATATATAAGTGTTTGTGTGTGTGGAGCTGCATGAGTATATAAGAGAGCTGTTGGTGTATGTAAGAAAGCTGTGTACAAGTATGTAGCAAAACAGTGCGTGTATGTAACAGAGGTGTGAGTGCATACTTCAAAGCTGTAGAAAAGCTATATGTGTTAGAACTGTGTTTGTGTATGGAGGAGAGTTGTGTGTGTATTTCGGAAAATTGCGTGTGTGATAGTAGTAGAGTTGTGTGTATGCAGGAGAGATGTGTGTATGTAGGAAAGAGGGTGGAAACTTATCAATGCTATAGGACCTATGCAAGAACCTAACATGATCAAATTTGACTCATGACAATACAGCTTTAAAAAATGCATTGGCAGCAATTGTACCGATCATCTACTTTCAATGAATTATCAGCAAATTGGTGAAAGTACACCTATTAAAAAAAAAATAACAGCCTCCTCCATATCCCCTCTAGCTGTCCTGTCCATCACCAAGATAGGTGCGTTTTCTGCCATTTTAGGTAGAAGTAATGTTCAACCAATTTGCTTCTAATTTAGACAAAGTAGTAGGAAAGTTTATCAAACAAACTCTACATATGAGCTCTATCTATTTTACAATACGTGTAATATGTATTCACAAAATGTCCATTTTCTATATGTGTGAACTTCACATCTTTTTTTTTTTTTAGTAAGTTTTAGTGCATGATGAGGTGGTGTTTACCTATAGGATCCACCATCTCTTGGACTGGGCACCATTGATGGTATTTATTGGGCCCCACGTTCTTAAGTAAATCTCAATATTGCTTCAAAAAGGTAGCTATGCATATACAGTTTACAGACAGAATGTTAACATATTAAGCAAGAGTGTGACAACTTATCAGTGCTAAATGTGCCATAAAAAAACCCAGCATGTAAAATTCTTAGCTTTGACAAGTGACAACATATCTGGCAAAATGCATTGTAAACCAAATGTAATTTTTAGCTGCAGTAAATTTTAGACAATCAAAATGATGTTAAAATGTGTGTGTTTCTTACAGTCTAGAGGCTGCTTATTCTGATGGAGGAAAACACTGACAGCATCCTTCATGATCACTGAAAGAACTGTTCTCCTTTCTCCTGCCCCACACTGATCTATCTGATCGGTGCAGTGCAGGGGAGAAAGTCACCAGGACTTGCACGGATGTTGCGCATCCTGTGTAGCTGAAAAAACTTCTGCAAGACTAGCCCTTGGACCTCTTTATGAAAAGAAGAACGACACTCCTGATATGTGAGGTGGCATGGATAGGGTCCCAATCAAACAAAGTTGTTGATTAGCCATTGAACCTTTCAGGTCATGTGATCAGTCACATTCCTGGAAGGAATTTCAAGATGTGGTAATGTATACGATGGATGAGTGTACATATATATATATATATATATATATATATAAGTGTTTGTGTGTGTGGAGCTGCATGAGTATATAAGAGAGCTGTTGGTGTATGTAAGAAAGCTGTGTACAAGTATGTAGCAAAACAGTGCGTGTATGTAACAGAGGTGTGAGTGCATACTTCAAAGCTGTAGAAAAGCTATATGTGTTAGAACTGTGTTTGTGTATGGAGGAGAGTTGTGTGTGTATTTCGGAAAATTGCGTGTGTGATAGTAGTAGAGTTGTGTGTATGCAGGAGAGATGTGTGTATGTAGGAAAGAGGGTGGAAACTTATCAATGCTATAGGACCTATGCAAGAACCTAACATGATCAAATTTGACTCATGACAATACAGCTTTAAAAAATGCATTGGCAGCAATTGTACCGATCATCTACTTTCAATTAATTATCAGTAAATTGGTGAAAGTACACCTATTAAAAAAAAAATAACAGCCTCCTCCATATCCCCTCTAGCTGTCCTGTCCATCACCAAGATAGGTGCGTTTTCTGCCATTTTAGGTAGAAGTAATGTTCAACCAATTTGCTTCTAATTTAGACAAAGTAGTAGGAAAGTTTATCAAACAAACTCTACATATGAGCTCTATCTATTTTACAATACGTGTAATATGTATTCACAAAATGTCCATTTTCTATATGTGTGAACTTCACATCTTTTTTTTTTTTAGTAAGTTTTAGTGCATGATGAGGTGGTGTTTACCTATAGGATCCACCATCTCTTGGACTGGGCACCATTGATGGTATTTATTGGGCCCCACGTTCTTAAGTAAATCTCAATATTGCTTCAAAAAGGTAGATATGCATATACAGTTTACAGACAGAATGTTAACATATTAAGCAAGAGTGTGACAACTTATCAGTGCTAAATGTGCCATAAAAAAACCCAGCATGTAAAATTCTTAGCTTTGACAAGTGACAACATATCTGGCAAAATGCATTGTAAACCAAATGTAATTTTTAGCTGCAGTAAATTTTAGACAATCAAAATGATGTTAAAATGTGTGTGTTTCTTACAGTCTAGAGGCTGCTTATTCTGATGGAGGAAAACACTGACAGCATCCTTCATGATCACTGAAAGAACTGTTCTCCTTTCTCCTGCCCCACACTGATCTATCTGATCGGTGCAGTGCAGGGGAGAAAGTCACCAGGACTTGCACGGATGTTGCGCATCCTGTGTAGCTGAAAAAACTTCTGCAAGACTAGCCCTTGGACCTCTTTATGAAAAGAAGAACGACACTCCTGATATGTGAGGTGGCATGGATAGGGTCCCAATCAAACAAAGTTGTTGATTAGCCATTGAACCTTTCAGGTCATGTGATCAGTCACATTCCTGGAAGGAATTTCAAGATGTGGTAATGTATACGATGGATGAGTGTACATATATATATATATATATATATATAAGTGTTTGTGTGTGTGGAGCTGCATGAGTATATAAGAGAGCTGTTGGTGTATGTAAGAAAGCTGTGTACAAGTATGTAGCAAAACAGTGCGTGTATGTAACAGAGGTGTGAGTGCATACTTCAAAGCTGTAGAAAAGCTATATGTGTTAGAACTGTGTTTGTGTATGGAGGAGAGTTGTGTGTGTATTTCGGAAAATTGCGTGTGTGATAGTAGTAGAGTTGTGTGTATGCAGGAGAGATGTGTGTATGTAGGAAAGAGGGTGGAAACTTATCAATGCTATAGGACCTATGCAAGAACCTAACATGATCAAATTTGACTCATGACAATACAGCTTTAAAAAATGCATTGGCAGCAATTGTACCGATCATCTACTTTCAATTAATTATCAGTAAATTGGTGAAAGTACACCTATTAAAAAAAAAATAACAGCCTCCTCCATATCCCCTCTAGCTGTCCTGTCCATCACCAAGATAGGTGCGTTTTCTGCCATTTTAGGTAGAAGTAATGTTCAACCAATTTGCTTCTAATTTAGACAAAGTAGTAGGAAAGTTTATCAAACAAACTCTACATATGAGCTCTATCTATTTTACAATACGTGTAATATGTATTCACAAAATGTCCATTTTCTATATGTGTGAACTTCACATCTTTTTTTTTTTTAGTAAGTTTTAGTGCATGATGAGGTGGTGTTTACCTATAGGATCCACCATCTCTTGGACTGGGCACCATTGATGGTATTTATTGGGCCCCACGTTCTTAAGTAAATCTCAATATTGCTTCAAAAAGGTAGCTATGCATATACAGTTTACAGACAGAATGTTAACATATTAAGCAAGAGTGTGACAACTTATCAGTGCTAAATGTGCCATAAAAAAACCCAGCATGTAAAATTCTTAGCTTTGACAAGTGACAACATATCTGGCAAAATGCATTGTAAACCAAATGTAATTTTTAGCTGCAGTAAATTTTAGACAATCAAAATGATGTTAAAATGTGTGTGTTTCTTACAGTCTAGAGGCTGCTTATTCTGATGGAGGAAAACACTGACAGCATCCTTCATGATCACTGAAAGAACTGTTCTCCTTTCTCCTGCCCCACACTGATCTATCTGATCGGTGCAGTGCAGGGGAGAAAGTCACCAGGACTTGCACGGATGTTGCGCATCCTGTGTAGCTGAAAAAACTTCTGCAAGACTAGCCCTTGGACCTCTTTATGAAAAGAAGAACGACACTCCTGATATGTGAGGTGGCATGGATAGGGTCCCAATCAAACAAAGTTGTTGATTAGCCATTGAACCTTTCAGGTCATGTGATCAGTCACATTCCTGGAAGGAATTTCAAGATGTGGTAATGTATACGATGGATGAGTGTACATATATATATATATATATATATATAAGTGTTTGTGTGTGTGGAGCTGCATGAGTATATAAGAGAGCTGTTGGTGTATGTAAGAAAGCTGTGTACAAGTATGTAGCAAAACAGTGCGTGTATGTAACAGAGGTGTGAGTGCATACTTCAAAGCTGTAGAAAAGCTATATGTGTTAGAACTGTGTTTGTGTATGGAGGAGAGTTGTGTGTGTATTTCGGAAAATTGCGTGTGTGATAGTAGTAGAGTTGTGTGTATGCAGGAGAGATGTGTGTATGTAGGAAAGAGGGTGGAAACTTATCAATGCTATAGGACCTATGCAAGAACCTAACATGATCAAATTTGACTCATGACAATACAGCTTTAAAAAATGCATTGGCAGCAATTGTACCGATCATCTACTTTCAATGAATTATCAGCAAATTGGTGAAAGTACACCTATTAAAAAAAAAATAACAGCCTCCTCCATATCCCCTCTAGCTGTCCTGTCCATCACCAAGATAGGTGCGTTTTCTGCCATTTTAGGTAGAAGTAATGTTCAACCAATTTGCTTCTAATTTAGACAAAGTAGTAGGAAAGTTTATCAAACAAACTCTACATATGAGCTCTATCTATTTTACAATACGTGTAATATGTATTCACAAAATGTCCATTTTCTATATGTGTGAACTTCACATCTTTTTTTTTTTTTAGTAAGTTTTAGTGCATGATGAGGTGGTGTTTACCTATAGGATCCACCATCTCTTGGACTGGGCACCATTGATGGTATTTATTGGGCCCCACGTTCTTAAGTAAATCTCAATATTGCTTCAAAAAGGTAGCTATGCATATACAGTTTACAGACAGAATGTTAACATATTAAGCAAGAGTGTGACAACTTATCAGTGCTAAATGTGCCATAAAAAAACCCAGCATGTAAAATTCTTAGCTTTGACAAGTGACAACATATCTGGCAAAATGCATTGTAAACCAAATGTAATTTTTAGCTGCAGTAAATTTTAGACAATCAAAATGATGTTAAAATGTGTGTGTTTCTTACAGTCTAGAGGCTGCTTATTCTGATGGAGGAAAACACTGACAGCATCCTTCATGATCACTGAAAGAACTGTTCTCCTTTCTCCTGCCCCACACTGATCTATCTGATCGGTGCAGTGCAGGGGAGAAAGTCACCAGGACTTGCACGGATGTTGCGCATCCTGTGTAGCTGAAAAAACTTCTGCAAGACTAGCCCTTGGACCTCTTTATGAAAAGAAGAACGACACTCCTGATATGTGAGGTGGCATGGATAGGGTCCCAATCAAACAAAGTTGTTGATTAGCCATTGAACCTTTCAGGTCATGTGATCAGTCACATTCCTGGAAGGAATTTCAAGATGTGGTAATGTATACGATGGATGAGTGTACATATATATATATATATATATAAGTGTTTGTGTGTGTGGAGCTGCATGAGTATATAAGAGAGCTGTTGGTGTATGTAAGAAAGCTGTGTACAAGTATGTAGCAAAACAGTGCGTGTATGTAACAGAGGTGTGAGTGCATACTTCAAAGCTGTAGAAAAGCTATATGTGTTAGAACTGTGTTTGTGTATGGAGGAGAGTTGTGTGTGTATTTCGGAAAATTGCGTGTGTGATAGTAGTAGAGTTGTGTGTATGCAGGAGAGATGTGTGTATGTAGGAAAGAGGGTGGAAACTTATCAATGCTATAGGACCTATGCAAGAACCTAACATGATCAAATTTGACTCATGACAATACAGCTTTAAAAAATGCATTGGCAGCAATTGTACCGATCATCTACTTTCAATGAATTATCAGCAAATTGGTGAAAGTACACCTATTAAAAAAAAAATAACAGCCTCCTCCATATCCCCTCTAGCTGTCCTGTCCATCACCAAGATAGGTGCGTTTTCTGCCATTTTAGGTAGAAGTAATGTTCAACCAATTTGCTTCTAATTTAGACAAAGTAGTAGGAAAGTTTATCAAACAAACTCTACATATGAGCTCTATCTATTTTACAATACGTGTAATATGTATTCACAAAATGTCCATTTTCTATATGTGTGAACTTCACATCTTTTTTTTTTTTTAGTAAGTTTTAGTGCATGATGAGGTGGTGTTTACCTATAGGATCCACCATCTCTTGGACTGGGCACCATTGATGGTATTTATTGGGCCCCACGTTCTTAAGTAAATCTCAATATTGCTTCAAAAAGGTAGCTATGCATATACAGTTTACAGACAGAATGTTAACATATTAAGCAAGAGTGTGACAACTTATCAGTGCTAAATGTGCCATAAAAAAACCCAGCATGTAAAATTCTTAGCTTTGACAAGTGACAACATATCTGGCAAAATGCATTGTAAACCAAATGTAATTTTTAGCTGCAGTAAATTTTAGACAATCAAAATGATGTTAAAATGTGTGTGTTTCTTACAGTCTAGAGGCTGCTTATTCTGATGGAGGAAAACACTGACAGCATCCTTCATGATCACTGAAAGAACTGTTCTCCTTTCTCCTGCCCCACACTGATCTATCTGATCGGTGCAGTGCAGGGGAGAAAGTCACCAGGAC
This sequence comes from Phyllobates terribilis, assembly GCF_046119375.1. Lineage (NCBI taxonomy): Eukaryota > Metazoa > Chordata > Amphibia > Anura > Dendrobatidae > Phyllobates > Phyllobates terribilis. The sequence continues at coordinate 84,554 of NW_027364332.1, forward strand.
TTGCACGGATGTTGCGCATCCTGTGTAGCTGAAAAAACTTCTGCAAGACTAGCCCTTGGACCTCTTTATGAAAAGAAGAACGACACTCCTGATATGTGAGGTGGCATGGATAGGGTCCCAATCAAACAAAGTTGTTGATTAGCCATTGAACCTTTCAGGTCATGTGATCAGTCACATTCCTGGAAGGAATTTCAAGATGTGGTAATGTATACGATGGATGAGTGTACATATATATATATATATATATATATATATAAGTGTTTGTGTGTGTGGAGCTGCATGAGTATATAAGAGAGCTGTTGGTGTATGTAAGAAAGCTGTGTACAAGTATGTAGCAAAACAGTGCGTGTATGTAACAGAGGTGTGAGTGCATACTTCAAAGCTGTAGAAAAGCTATATGTGTTAGAACTGTGTTTGTGTATGGAGGAGAGTTGTGTGTGTATTTCGGAAAATTGCGTGTGTGATAGTAGTAGAGTTGTGTGTATGCAGGAGAGATGTGTGTATGTAGGAAAGAGGGTGGAAACTTATCAATGCTATAGGACCTATGCAAGAACCTAACATGATCAAATTTGACTCATGACAATACAGCTTTAAAAAATGCATTGGCAGCAATTGTACCGATCATCTACTTTCAATTAATTATCAGTAAATTGGTGAAAGTACACCTATTAAAAAAAAAATAACAGCCTCCTCCATATCCCCTCTAGCTGTCCTGTCCATCACCAAGATAGGTGCGTTTTCTGCCATTTTAGGTAGAAGTAATGTTCAACCAATTTGCTTCTAATTTAGACAAAGTAGTAGGAAAGTTTATCAAACAAACTCTACATATGAGCTCTATCTATTTTACAATACGTGTAATATGTATTCACAAAATGTCCATTTTCTATATGTGTGAACTTCACATCTTTTTTTTTTTTAGTAAGTTTTAGTGCATGATGAGGTGGTGTTTACCTATAGGATCCACCATCTCTTGGACTGGGCACCATTGATGGTATTTATTGGGCCCCACGTTCTTAAGTAAATCTCAATATTGCTTCAAAAAGGTAGATATGCATATACAGTTTACAGACAGAATGTTAACATATTAAGCAAGAGTGTGACAACTTATCAGTGCTAAATGTGCCATAAAAAAACCCAGCATGTAAAATTCTTAGCTTTGACAAGTGACAACATATCTGGCAAAATGCATTGTAAACCAAATGTAATTTTTAGCTGCAGTAAATTTTAGACAATCAAAATGATGTTAAAATGTGTGTGTTTCTTACAGTCTAGAGGCTGCTTATTCTGATGGAGGAAAACACTGACAGCATCCTTCATGATCACTGAAAGAACTGTTCTCCTTTCTCCTGCCCCACACTGATCTATCTGATCGGTGCAGTGCAGGGGAGAAAGTCACCAGGACTTGCACGGATGTTGCGCATCCTGTGTAGCTGAAAAAACTTCTGCAAGACTAGCCCTTGGACCTCTTTATGAAAAGAAGAACGACACTCCTGATATGTGAGGTGGCATGGATAGGGTCCCAATCAAACAAAGTTGTTGATTAGCCATTGAACCTTTCAGGTCATGTGATCAGTCACATTCCTGGAAGGAATTTCAAGATGTGGTAATGTATACGATGGATGAGTGTACATATATATATATATATATATATATAAGTGTTTGTGTGTGTGGAGCTGCATGAGTATATAAGAGAGCTGTTGGTGTATGTAAGAAAGCTGTGTACAAGTATGTAGCAAAACAGTGCGTGTATGTAACAGAGGTGTGAGTGCATACTTCAAAGCTGTAGAAAAGCTATATGTGTTAGAACTGTGTTTGTGTATGGAGGAGAGTTGTGTGTGTATTTCGGAAAATTGCGTGTGTGATAGTAGTAGAGTTGTGTGTATGCAGGAGAGATGTGTGTATGTAGGAAAGAGGGTGGAAACTTATCAATGCTATAGGACCTATGCAAGAACCTAACATGATCAAATTTGACTCATGACAATACAGCTTTAAAAAATGCATTGGCAGCAATTGTACCGATCATCTACTTTCAATTAATTATCAGTAAATTGGTGAAAGTACACCTATTAAAAAAAAAATAACAGCCTCCTCCATATCCCCTCTAGCTGTCCTGTCCATCACCAAGATAGGTGCGTTTTCTGCCATTTTAGGTAGAAGTAATGTTCAACCAATTTGCTTCTAATTTAGACAAAGTAGTAGGAAAGTTTATCAAACAAACTCTACATATGAGCTCTATCTATTTTACAATACGTGTAATATGTATTCACAAAATGTCCATTTTCTATATGTGTGAACTTCACATCTTTTTTTTTTTTAGTAAGTTTTAGTGCATGATGAGGTGGTGTTTACCTATAGGATCCACCATCTCTTGGACTGGGCACCATTGATGGTATTTATTGGGCCCCACGTTCTTAAGTAAATCTCAATATTGCTTCAAAAAGGTAGCTATGCATATACAGTTTACAGACAGAATGTTAACATATTAAGCAAGAGTGTGACAACTTATCAGTGCTAAATGTGCCATAAAAAAACCCAGCATGTAAAATTCTTAGCTTTGACAAGTGACAACATATCTGGCAAAATGCATTGTAAACCAAATGTAATTTTTAGCTGCAGTAAATTTTAGACAATCAAAATGATGTTAAAATGTGTGTGTTTCTTACAGTCTAGAGGCTGCTTATTCTGATGGAGGAAAACACTGACAGCATCCTTCATGATCACTGAAAGAACTGTTCTCCTTTCTCCTGCCCCACACTGATCTATCTGATCGGTGCAGTGCAGGGGAGAAAGTCACCAGGACTTGCACGGATGTTGCGCATCCTGTGTAGCTGAAAAAACTTCTGCAAGACTAGCCCTTGGACCTCTTTATGAAAAGAAGAACGACACTCCTGATATGTGAGGTGGCATGGATAGGGTCCCAATCAAACAAAGTTGTTGATTAGCCATTGAACCTTTCAGGTCATGTGATCAGTCACATTCCTGGAAGGAATTTCAAGATGTGGTAATGTATACGATGGATGAGTGTACATATATATATATATATATATAAGTGTTTGTGTGTGTGGAGCTGCATGAGTATATAAGAGAGCTGTTGGTGTATGTAAGAAAGCTGTGTACAAGTATGTAGCAAAACAGTGCGTGTATGTAACAGAGGTGTGAGTGCATACTTCAAAGCTGTAGAAAAGCTATATGTGTTAGAACTGTGTTTGTGTATGGAGGAGAGTTGTGTGTGTATTTCGGAAAATTGCGTGTGTGATAGTAGTAGAGTTGTGTGTATGCAGGAGAGATGTGTGTATGTAGGAAAGAGGGTGGAAACTTATCAATGCTATAGGACCTATGCAAGAACCTAACATGATCAAATTTGACTCATGACAATACAGCTTTAAAAAATGCATTGGCAGCAATTGTACCGATCATCTACTTTCAATGAATTATCAGCAAATTGGTGAAAGTACACCTATTAAAAAAAAAATAACAGCCTCCTCCATATCCCCTCTAGCTGTCCTGTCCATCACCAAGATAGGTGCGTTTTCTGCCATTTTAGGTAGAAGTAATGTTCAACCAATTTGCTTCTAATTTAGACAAAGTAGTAGGAAAGTTTATCAAACAAACTCTACATATGAGCTCTATCTATTTTACAATACGTGTAATATGTATTCACAAAATGTCCATTTTCTATATGTGTGAACTTCACATCTTTTTTTTTTTTTAGTAAGTTTTAGTGCATGATGAGGTGGTGTTTACCTATAGGATCCACCATCTCTTGGACTGGGCACCATTGATGGTATTTATTGGGCCCCACGTTCTTAAGTAAATCTCAATATTGCTTCAAAAAGGTAGCTATGCATATACAGTTTACAGACAGAATGTTAACATATTAAGCAAGAGTGTGACAACTTATCAGTGCTAAATGTGCCATAAAAAAACCCAGCATGTAAAATTCTTAGCTTTGACAAGTGACAACATATCTGGCAAAATGCATTGTAAACCAAATGTAATTTTTAGCTGCAGTAAATTTTAGACAATCAAAATGATGTTAAAATGTGTGTGTTTCTTACAGTCTAGAGGCTGCTTATTCTGATGGAGGAAAACACTGACAGCATCCTTCATGATCACTGAAAGAACTGTTCTCCTTTCTCCTGCCCCACACTGATCTATCTGATCGGTGCAGTGCAGGGGAGAAAGTCACCAGGACTTGCACGGATGTTGCGCATCCTGTGTAGCTGAAAAAACTTCTGCAAGACTAGCCCTTGGACCTCTTTATGAAAAGAAGAACGACACTCCTGATATGTGAGGTGGCATGGATAGGGTCCCAATCAAACAAAGTTGTTGATTAGCCATTGAACCTTTCAGGTCATGTGATCAGTCACATTCCTGGAAGGAATTTCAAGATGTGGTAATGTATACGATGGATGAGTGTACATATATATATATATATATATAAGTGTTTGTGTGTGTGGAGCTGCATGAGTATATAAGAGAGCTGTTGGTGTTTGTAAGAAAGCTGTGTACAAGTATGTAGCAAAACAGTGCGTGTATGTAACAGAGGTGTGAGTGCATACTTCAAAGCTGTAGAAAAGCTATATGTGTTAGAACTGTGTTTGTGTATGGAGGAGAGTTGTGTGTGTATTTCGGAAAATTGCGTGTGTGATAGTAGTAGAGTTGTGTGTATGCAGGAGAGATGTGTGTATGTAGGAAAGAGGGTGGAAACTTATCAATGCTATAGGACCTATGCAAGAACCTAACATGATCAAATTTGACTCATGACAATACAGCTTTAAAAAATGCATTGGCAGCAATTGTACCGATCATCTACTTTCAATGAATTATCAGCAAATTGGTGAAAGTACACCTATTAAAAAAAAAATAACAGCCTCCTCCATATCCCCTCTAGCTGTCCTGTCCATCACCAAGATAGGTGCGTTTTCTGCCATTTTAGGTAGAAGTAATGTTCAACCAATTTGCTTCTAATTTAGACAAAGTAGTAGGAAAGTTTATCAAACAAACTCTACATATGAGCTCTATCTATTTTACAATACGTGTAATATGTATTCACAAAATGTCCATTTTCTATATGTGTGAACTTCACATCTTTTTTTTTTTTTAGTAAGTTTTAGTGCATGATGAGGTGGTGTTTACCTATAGGATCCACCATCTCTTGGACTGGGCACCATTGATGGTATTTATTGGGCCCCACGTTCTTAAGTAAATCTCAATATTGCTTCAAAAAGGTAGCTATGCATATACAGTTTACAGACAGAATGTTAACATATTAAGCAAGAGTGTGACAACTTATCAGTGCTAAATGTGCCATAAAAAAACCCAGCATGTAAAATTCTTAGCTTTGACAAGTGACAACATATCTGGCAAAATGCATTGTAAACCAAATGTAATTTTTAGCTGCAGTAAATTTTAGACAATCAAAATTATGTTAAAATGTGTGTGTTTCTTACAGTCTAGAGGCTGCTTATTCTGATGGAGGAAAACACTGACAGCATCCTTCATGATCACTGAAAGAACTGTTCTCCTTTCTCCTGCCCCACACTGATCTATCTGATCGGTGCAGTGCAGGGGAGAAAGTCACCAGGACTTGCACGGATGTTGCGCATCCTGTGTAGCTGAAAAAACTTCTGCAAGACTAGCCCTTGGACCTCTTTATGAAAAGAAGAACGACACTCCTGATATGTGAGGTGGCATGGATAGGGTCCCAATCAAACAAAGTTGTTGATTAGCCATTGAACCTTTCAGGTCATGTGATCAGTCACATTCCTGGAAGGAATTTCAAGATGTGGTAATGTATACGATGGATGAGTGTACATATATATATATATATATATATATAAGTGTTTGTGTGTGTGGAGCTGCATGAGTATATAAGAGAGCTGTTGGTGTATGTAAGAAAGCTGTGTACAAGTATGTAGCAAAACAGTGCGTGTATGTAACAGAGGTGTGAGTGCATACTTCAAAGCTGTAGAAAAGCTATATGTGTTAGAACTGTGTTTGTGTATGGAGGAGAGTTGTGTGTGTATTTCGGAAAATTGCGTGTGTGATAGTAGTAGAGTTGTGTGTATGCAGGAGAGATGTGTGTATGTAGGAAAGAGGGTGGAAACTTATCAATGCTATAGGACCTATGCAAGAACCTAACATGATCAAATTTGACTCATGACAATACAGCTTTAAAAAATGCATTGGCAGCAATTGTACCGATCATCTACTTTCAATTAATTATCAGCAAATTGGTGAAAGTACACCTATTAAAAAAAAAATAACAGCCTCCTCCATATCCCCTCTAGCTGTCCTGTCCATCACCAAGATAGGTGCGTTTTCTGCCATTTTAGGTAGAAGTAATGTTCAACCAATTTGCTTCTAATTTAGACAAAGTAGTAGGAAAGTTTATCAAACAAACTCTACATATGAGCTCTATCTATTTTACAATACGTGTAATATGTATTCACAAAATGTCCATTTTCTATATGTGTGAACTTCACATCTTTTTTTTTTTTTAGTAAGTTTTAGTGCATGATGAGGTGGTGTTTACCTATAGGATCCACCATCTCTTGGACTGGGCACCATTGATGGTATTTATTGGGCCCCACGTTCTTAAGTAAATCTCAATATTGCTTCAAAAAGGTAGCTATGCATATACAGTTTACAGACAGAATGTTAACATATTAAGCAAGAGTGTGACAACTTATCAGTGCTAAATGTGCCATAAAAAAAGCCAGCATGTAAAATTCTTAGCTTTGACAAGTGACAACATATCTGGCAAAATGCATTGTAAACCAAATGTAATTTTTAGCTGCAGTAAATTTTAGACAATCAAAATGATGTTAAAATGTGTGTGTTTCTTACAGTCTAGAGGCTGCTTATTCTGATGGAGGAAAACACTGACAGCATCCTTCATGATCACTGAAAGAACTGTTCTCCTTTCTCCTGCCCCACACTGATCTATCTGATCGGTGCAGTGCAGGGGAGAAAGTCACCAGGACTTGCACGGATGTTGCGCATCCTGTGTAGCTGAAAAAACTTCTGCAAGACTAGCCCTTGGACCTCTTTATGAAAAGAAGAACGACACTCCTGATATGTGAGGTGGCATGGATAGGGTCCCAATCAAACAAAGTTGTTGATTAGCCATTGAACCTTTCAGGTCATGTGATCAGTCACATTCCTGGAAGGAATTTCAAGATGTGGTAATGTATACGATGGATGAGTGTACATATATATATATATATATATATATATATATAAGTGTTTGTGTGTGTGGAGCTGCATGAGTATATAAGAGAGCTGTTGGTGTATGTAAGAAAGCTGTGTACAAGTATGTAGCAAAACAGTGCGTGTATGTAACAGAGGTGTGAGTGCATACTTCAAAGCTGTAGAAAAGCTATATGTGTTAGAACTGTGTTTGTGTATGGAGGAGAGTTGTGTGTGTATTTCGGAAAATTGCGTGTGTGATAGTAGTAGAGTTGTGTGTATGCAGGAGAGATGTGTGTATGTAGGAAAGAGGGTGGAAACTTATCAATGCTATAGGACCTATGCAAGAACCTAACATGATCAAATTTGACTCATGACAATACAGCTTTAAAAAATGCATTGGCAGCAATTGTACCGATCATCTACTTTCAATTAATTATCAGTAAATTGGTGAAAGTACACCTATTAAAAAAAAAATAACAGCCTCCTCCATATCCCCTCTAGCTGTCCTGTCCATCACCAAGATAGGTGCGTTTTCTGCCATTTTAGGTAGAAGTAATGTTCAACCAATTTGCTTCTAATTTAGACAAAGTAGTAGGAAAGTTTATCAAACAAACTCTACATATGAGCTCTATCTATTTTACAATACGTGTAATATGTATTCACAAAATGTCCATTTTCTATATGTGTGAACTTCACATCTTTTTTTTTTTTAGTAAGTTTTAGTGCATGATGAGGTGGTGTTTACCTATAGGATCCACCATCTCTTGGACTGGGCACCATTGATGGTATTTATTGGGCCCCACGTTCTTAAGTAAATCTCAATATTGCTTCAAAAAGGTAGCTATGCATATACAGTTTACAGACAGAATGTTAACATATTAAGCAAGAGTGTGACAACTTATCAGTGCTAAATGTGCCATAAAAAAACCCAGCATGTAAAATTCTTAGCTTTGACAAGTGACAACATATCTGGCAAAATGCATTGTAAACCAAATGTAATTTTTAGCTGCAGTAAATTTTAGACAATCAAAATGATGTTAAAATGTGTGTGTTTCTTACAGTCTAGAGGCTGCTTATTCTGATGGAGGAAAACACTGACAGCATCCTTCATGATCACTGAAAGAACTGTTCTCCTTTCTCCTGCCCCACACTGATCTATCTGATCGGTGCAGTGCAGGGGAGAAAGTCACCAGGACTTGCACGGATGTTGCGCATCCTGTGTAGCTGAAAAAACTTCTGCAAGACTAGCCCTTGGACCTCTTTATGAAAAGAAGAACGACACTCCTGATATGTGAGGTGGCATGGATAGGGTCCCAATCAAACAAAGTTGTTGATTAGCCATTGAACCTTTCAGGTCATGTGATCAGTCACATTCCTGGAAGGAATTTCAAGATGTGGTAATGTATACGATGGATGAGTGTACATATATATATATATATATATAAGTGTTTGTGTGTGTGGAGCTGCATGAGTATATAAGAGAGCTGTTGGTGTATGTAAGAAAGCTGTGTACAAGTATGTAGCAAAACAGTGCGTGTATGTAACAGAGGTGTGAGTGCATACTTCAAAGCTGTAGAAAAGCTATATGTGTTAGAACTGTGTTTGTGTATGGAGGAGAGTTGTGTGTGTATTTCGGAAAATTGCGTGTGTGATAGTAGTAGAGTTGTGTGTATGCAGGAGAGATGTGTGTATGTAGGAAAGAGGGTGGAAACTTATCAATGCTATAGGACCTATGCAAGAACCTAACATGATCAAATTTGACTCATGACAATACAGCTTTAAAAAATGCATTGGCAGCAATTGTACCGATCATCTACTTTCAATGAATTATCAGCAAATTGGTGAAAGTACACCTATTAAAAAAAAAATAACAGCCTCCTCCATATCCCCTCTAGCTGTCCTGTCCATCACCAAGATAGGTGCGTTTTCTGCCATTTTAGGTAGAAGTAATGTTCAACCAATTTGCTTCTAATTTAGACAAAGTAGTAGGAAAGTTTATCAAACAAACTCTACATATGAGCTCTATCTATTTTACAATACGTGTAATATGTATTCACAAAATGTCCATTTTCTATATGTGTGAACTTCACATCTTTTTTTTTTTTTAGTAAGTTTTAGTGCATGATGAGGTGGTGTTTACCTATAGGATCCACCATCTCTTGGACTGGGCACCATTGATGGTATTTATTGGGCCCCACGTTCTTAAGTAAATCTCAATATTGCTTCAAAAAGGTAGCTATGCATATACAGTTTACAGACAGAATGTTAACATATTAAGCAAGAGTGTGACAACTTATCAGTGCTAAATGTGCCATAAAAAAACCCAGCATGTAAAATTCTTAGCTTTGACAAGTGACAACATATCTGGCAAAATGCATTGTAAACCAAATGTAATTTTTAGCTGCAGTAAATTTTAGACAATCAAAATGATGTTAAAATGTGTGTGTTTCTTACAGTCTAGAGGCTGCTTATTCTGATGGAGGAAAACACTGACAGCATCCTTCATGATCACTGAAAGAACTGTTCTCCTTTCTCCTGCCCCACACTGATCTATCTGATCGGTGCAGTGCAGGGGAGAAAGTCACCAGGACTTGCACGGATGTTGCGCATCCTGTGTAGCTGAAAAAACTTCTGCAAGACTAGCCCTTGGACCTCTTTATGAAAAGAAGAACGACACTCCTGATATGTGAGGTGGCATGGATAGGGTCCCAATCAAACAAAGTTGTTGATTAGCCATTGAACCTTTCAGGTCATGTGATCAGTCACATTCCTGGAAGGAATTTCAAGATGTGGTAATGTATACGATGGATGAGTGTACATATATATATATATATATATAAGTGTTTGTGTGTGTGGAGCTGCATGAGTATATAAGAGAGCTGTTGGTGTATGTAAGAAAGCTGTGTACAAGTATGTAGCAAAACAGTGCGTGTATGTAACAGAGGTGTGAGTGCATACTTCAAAGCTGTAGAAAAGCTATATGTGTTAGAACTGTGTTTGTGTATGGAGGAGAGTTGTGTGTGTATTTCGGAAAATTGCGTGTGTGATAGTAGTAGAGTTGTGTGTATGCAGGAGAGATGTGTGTATGTAGGAAAGAGGGTGGAAACTTATCAATGCTATAGGACCTATGCAAGAACCTAACATGATCAAATTTGACTCATGACAATACAGCTTTAAAAAATGCATTGGCAGCAATTGTACCGATCATCTACTTTCAATGAATTATCAGCAAATTGGTAAAAGTACACCTATTAAAAAAAAAATAACAGCCTCCTCCATATCCCCTCTAGCTGTCCTGTCCATCACCAAGATAGGTGCGTTTTCTGCCATTTTAGGTAGAAGTAATGTTCAACCAATTTGCTTCTAATTTAGACAAAGTAGTAGGAAAGTTTATCAAACAAACTCTACATATGAGCTCTATCTATTTTACAATACGTGTAATATGTATTCACAAAATGTCCATTTTCTATATGTGTGAACTTCACATCTTTTTTTTTTTTTAGTAAGTTTTAGTGCATGATGAGGTGGTGTTTACCTATAGGATCCACCATCTCTTGGACTGGGCACCATTGATGGTATTTATTGGGCCCCACGTTCTTAAGTAAATCTCAATATTGCTTCAAAAAGGTAGCTATGCATATACAGTTTACAGACAGAATGTTAACATATTAAGCAAGAGTGTGACAACTTATCAGTGCTAAATGTGCCATAAAAAAACCCAGCATGTAAAATTCTTAGCTTTGACAAGTGACAACATATCTGGCAAAATGCATTGTAAACCAAATGTAATTTTTAGCTGCAGTAAATTTTAGACAATCAAAATGATGTTAAAATGTGTGTGTTTCTTACAGTCTAGAGGCTGCTTATTCTGATGGAGGAAAACACTGACAGCATCCTTCATGATCACTGAAAGAACTGTTCTCCTTTCTCCTGCCCCACACTGATCTATCTGATCGGTGCAGTGCAGGGGAGAAAGTCACCAGGACTTGCACGGATGTTGCGCATCCTGTGTAGCTGAAAAAACTTCTGCAAGACTAGCCCTTGGACCTCTTTATGAAAAGAAGAACGACACTCCTGATATGTGAGGTGGCATGGATAGGGTCCCAATCAAACAAAGTTGTTGATTAGCCATTGAACCTTTCAGGTCATGTGATCAGTCACATTCCTGGAAGGAATTTCAAGATGTGGTAATGTATACGATGGATGAGTGTACATATATATATATATATATATATATAAGTGTTTGTGTGTGTGGAGCTGCATGAGTATATAAGAGAGCTGTTGGTGTATGTAAGAAAGCTGTGTACAAGTATGTAGCAAAACAGTGCGTGTATGTAACAGAGGTGTGAGTGCATACTTCAAAGCTGTAGAAAAGCTATATGTGTTAGAACTGTGTTTGTGTATGGAGGAGAGTTGTGTGTGTATTTCGGAAAATTGCGTGTGTGATAGTAGTAGAGTTGTGTGTATGCAGGAGAGATGTGTGTATGTAGGAAAGAGGGTGGAAACTTATCAATGCTATAGGACCTATGCAAGAACCTAACATGATCAAATTTGACTCATGACAATACAGCTTTAAAAAATGCATTGGCAGCAATTGTACCGATCATCTACTTTCAATGAATTATCAGCAAATTGGTGAAAGTACACCTATTAAAAAAAAAATAACAGCCTCCTCCATATCCCCTCTAGCTGTCCTGTCCATCACCAAGATAGGTGCGTTTTCTGCCATTTTAGGTAGAAGTAATGTTCAACCAATTTGCTTCTAATTTAGACAAAGTAGTAGGAAAGTTTATCAAACAAACTCTACATATGAGCTCTATCTATTTTACAATACGTGTAATATGTATTCACAAAATGTCCATTTTCTATATGTGTGAACTTCACATCTTTTTTTTTTTTTAGTAAGTTTTAGTGCATGATGAGGTGGTGTTTACCTATAGGATCCACCATCTCTTGGACTGGGCACCATTGATGGTATTTATTGGGCCCCACGTTCTTAAGTAAATCTCAATATTGCTTCAAAAAGGTAGCTATGCATATACAGTTTACAGACAGAATGTTAACATATTAAGCAAGAGTGTGACAACTTATCAGTGCTAAATGTGCCATAAAAAAACCCAGCATGTAAAATTCTTAGCTTTGACAAGTGACAACATATCTGGCAAAATGCATTGTAAACCAAATGTAATTTTTAGCTGCAGTAAATTTTAGACAATCAAAATGATGTTAAAATGTGTGTGTTTCTTACAGTCTAGAGGCTGCTTATTCTGATGGAGGAAAACACTGACAGCATCCTTCATGATCACTGAAAGAACTGTTCTCCTTTCTCCTGCCCCACACTGATCTATCTGATCGGTGCAGTGCAGGGGAGAAAGTCACCAGGACTTGCACGGATGTTGCGCATCCTGTGTAGCTGAAAAAACTTCTGCAAGACTAGCCCTTGGACCTCTTTATGAAAAGAAGAACGACACTCCTGATATGTGAGGTGGCATGGATAGGGTCCCAATCAAACAAAGTTGTTGATTAGCCATTGAACCTTTCAGGTCATGTGATCAGTCACATTCCTGGAAGGAATTTCAAGATGTGGTAATGTATACGATGGATGAGTGTACATATATATATATATATATATAAGTGTTTGTGTGTGTGGAGCTGCATGAGTATATAAGAGAGCTGTTGGTGTATGTAAGAAAGCTGTGTACAAGTATGTAGCAAAACAGTGCGTGTATGTAACAGAGGTGTGAGTGCATACTTCAAAGCTGTAGAAAAGCTATATGTGTTAGAACTGTGTTTGTGTATGGAGGAGAGTTGTGTGTGTATTTCGGAAAATTGCGTGTGTGATAGTAGTAGAGTTGTGTGTATGCAGGAGAGATGTGTGTATGTAGGAAAGAGGGTGGAAACTTATCAATGCTATAGGACCTATGCAAGAACCTAACATGATCAAATTTGACTCATGACAATACAGCTTTAAAAAATGCATTGGCAGCAATTGTACCGATCATCTACTTTCAATGAATTATCAGCAAATTGGTGAAAGTACACCTATTAAAAAAAAAATAACAGCCTCCTCCATATCCCCTCTAGCTGTCCTGTCCATCACCAAGATAGGTGCGTTTTCTGCCATTTTAGGTAGAAGTAATGTTCAACCAATTTGCTTCTAATTTAGACAAAGTAGTAGGAAAGTTTATCAAACAAACTCTACATATGAGCTCTATCTATTTTACAATACGTGTAATATGTATTCACAAAATGTCCATTTTCTATATGTGTGAACTTCACATCTTTTTTTTTTTTTAGTAAGTTTTAGTGCATGATGAGGTGGTGTTTACCTATAGGATCCACCATCTCTTGGACTGGGCACCATTGATGGTATTTATTGGGCCCCACGTTCTTAAGTAAATCTCAATATTGCTTCAAAAAGGTAGCTATGCATATACAGTTTACAGACAGAATGTTAACATATTAAGCAAGAGTGTGACAACTTATCAGTGCTAAATGTGCCATAAAAAAACCCAGCATGTAAAATTCTTAGCTTTGACAAGTGACAACATATCTGGCAAAATGCATTGTAAACCAAATGTAATTTTTAGCTGCAGTAAATTTTAGACAATCAAAATGATGTTAAAATGTGTGTGTTTCTTACAGTCTAGAGGCTGCTTATTCTGATGGAGGAAAACACTGACAGCATCCTTCATGATCACTGAAAGAACTGTTCTCCTTTCTCCTGCCCCACACTGATCTATCTGATCGGTGCAGTGCAGGGGAGAAAGTCACCAGGACTTGCACGGATGTTGCGCATCCTGTGTAGCTGAAAAAACTTCTGCAAGACTAGCCCTTGGACCTCTTTATGAAAAGAAGAACGACACTCCTGATATGTGAGGTGGCATGGATAGGGTCCCAATCAAACAAAGTTGTTGATTAGCCATTGAACCTTTCAGGTCATGTGATCAGTCACATTCCTGGAAGGAATTTCAAGATGTGGTAATGTATACGATGGATGAGTGTACATATATATATATATATATATAAGTGTTTGTGTGTGTGGAGCTGCATGAGTATATAAGAGAGCTGTTGGTGTATGTAAGAAAGCTGTGTACAAGTATGTAGCAAAACAGTGCGTGTATGTAACAGAGGTGTGAGTGCATACTTCAAAGCTGTAGAAAAGCTATATGTGTTAGAACTGTGTTTGTGTATGGAGGAGAGTTGTGTGTGTATTTCGGAAAATTGCGTGTGTGATAGTAGTAGAGTTGTGTGTATGCAGGAGAGATGTGTGTATGTAGGAAAGAGGGTGGAAACTTATCAATGCTATAGGACCTATGCAAGAACCTAACATGATCAAATTTGACTCATGACAATACAGCTTTAAAAAATGCATTGGCAGCAATTGTACCGATCATCTACTTTCAATGAATTATCAGCAAATTGGTGAAAGTACACCTATTAAAAAAAAAATAACAGCCTCCTCCATATCCCCTCTAGCTGTCCTGTCCATCACCAAGATAGGTGCGTTTTCTGCCATTTTAGGTAGAAGTAATGTTCAACCAATTTGCTTCTAATTTAGACAAAGTAGTAGGAAAGTTTATCAAACAAACTCTACATATGAGCTCTATCTATTTTACAATACGTGTAATATGTATTCACAAAATGTCCATTTTCTATATGTGTGAACTTCACATCTTTTTTTTTTTTTAGTAAGTTTTAGTGCATGATGAGGTGGTGTTTACCTATAGGATCCACCATCTCTTGGACTGGGCACCATTGATGGTATTTATTGGGCCCCACGTTCTTAAGTAAATCTCAATATTGCTTCAAAAAGGTAGCTATGCATATACAGTTTACAGACAGAATGTTAACATATTAAGCAAGAGTGTGACAACTTATCAGTGCTAAATGTGCCATAAAAAAACCCAGCATGTAAAATTCTTAGCTTTGACAAGTGACAACATATCTGGCAAAATGCATTGTAAACCAAATGTAATTTTTAGCTGCAGTAAATTTTAGACAATCAAAATGATGTTAAAATGTGTGTGTTTCTTACAGTCTAGAGGCTGCTTATTCTGATGGAGGAAAACACTGACAGCATCCTTCATGATCACTGAAAGAACTGTTCTCCTTTCTCCTGCCCCACACTGATCTATCTGATCGGTGCAGTGCAGGGGAGAAAGTCACCAGGACTTGCACGGATGTTGCGCATCCTGTGTAGCTGAAAAAACTTCTGCAAGACTAGCCCTTGGACCTCTTTATGAAAAGAAGAACGACACTCCTGATATGTGAGGTGGCATGGATAGGGTCCCAATCAAACAAAGTTGTTGATTAGCCATTGAACCTTTCAGGTCATGTGATCAGTCACATTCCTGGAAGGAATTTCAAGATGTGGTAATGTATACGATGGATGAGTGTACATATATATATATATATATATATATATAAGTGTTTGTGTGTGTGGAGCTGCATGAGTATATAAGAGAGCTGTTGGTGTATGTAAGAAAGCTGTGTACAAGTATGTAGCAAAACAGTGCGTGTATGTAACAGAGGTGTGAGTGCATACTTCAAAGCTGTAGAAAAGCTATATGTGTTAGAACTGTGTTTGTGTATGGAGGAGAGTTGTGTGTGTATTTCGGAAAATTGCGTGTGTGATAGTAGTAGAGTTGTGTGTATGCAGGAGAGATGTGTGTATGTAGGAAAGAGGGTGGAAACTTATCAATGCTATAGGACCTATGCAAGAACCTAACATGATCAAATTTGACTCATAACAATACAGCTTTAAAAAATGCATTGGCAGCAATTGTACCGATCATCTACTTTCAATGAATTATCAGCAAATTGGTGAAAGTACACCTATTAAAAAAAAAATAACAGCCTCCTCCATATCCCCTCTAGCTGTCCTGTCCATCACCAAGATAGGTGCGTTTTCTGCCATTTTAGGTAGAAGTAATGTTCAACCAATTTGCTTCTAATTTAGACAAAGTAGTAGGAAAGTTTATCAAACAAACTCTACATATGAGCTCTATCTATTTTACAATACGTGTAATATGTATTCACAAAATGTCCATTTTCTATATGTGTGAACTTCACATCTTTTTTTTTTTTTAGTAAGTTTTAGTGCATGATGAGGTGGTGTTTACCTATAGGATCCACCATCTCTTGGACTGGGCACCATTGATGGTATTTATTGGGCCCCACGTTCTTAAGTAAATCTCAATATTGCTTCAAAAAGGTAGCTATGCATATACAGTTTACAGACAGAATGTTAACATATTAAGCAAGAGTGTGACAACTTATCAGTGCTAAATGTGCCATAAAAAAACCCAGCATGTAAAATTCTTAGCTTTGACAAGTGACAACATATCTGGCAAAATGCATTGTAAACCAAATGTAATTTTTAGCTGCAGTAAATTTTAGACAATCAAAATGATGTTAAAATGTGTGTGTTTCTTACAGTCTAGAGGCTGCTTATTCTGATGGAGGAAAACACTGACAGCATCCTTCATGATCACTGAAAGAACTGTTCTCCTTTCTCCTGCCCCACACTGATCTATCTGATCGGTGCAGTGCAGGGGAGAAAGTCACCAGGACTTGCACGGATGTTGCGCATCCTGTGTAGCTGAAAAAACTTCTGCAAGACTAGCCCTTGGACCTCTTTATGAAAAGAAGAACGACACTCCTGATATGTGAGGTGGCATGGATAGGGTCCCAATCAAACAAAGTTGTTGATTAGCCATTGAACCTTTCAGGTCATGTGATCAGTCACATTCCTGGAAGGAATTTCAAGATGTGGTAATGTATACGATGGATGAGTGTACATATATATATATATATATATATATATAAGTGTTTGTGTGTGTGGAGCTGCATGAGTATATAAGAGAGCTGTTGGTGTATGTAAGAAAGCTGTGTACAAGTATGTAGCAAAACAGTGCGTGTATGTAACAGAGGTGTGAGTGCATACTTCAAAGCTGTAGAAAAGCTATATGTGTTAGAACTGTGTTTGTGTATGGAGGAGAGTTGTGTGTGTATTTCGGAAAATTGCGTGTGTGATAGTAGTAGAGTTGTGTGTATGCAGGAGAGATGTGTGTATGTAGGAAAGAGGGTGGAAACTTATCAATGCTATAGGACCTATGCAAGAACCTAACATGATCAAATTTGACTCATGACAATACAGCTTTAAAAAATGCATTGGCAGCAATTGTACCGATCATCTACTTTCAATGAATTATCAGCAAATTGGTGAAAGTACACCTATTAAAAAAAAAATAACAGCCTCCTCCATATCCCCTCTAGCTGTCCTGTCCATCACCAAGATAGGTGCGTTTTCTGCCATTTTAGGTAGAAGTAATGTTCAACCAATTTGCTTCTAATTTAGACAAAGTAGTAGGAAAGTTTATCAAACAAACTCTACATATGAGCTCTATCTATTTTACAATACGTGTAATATGTATTCACAAAATGTCCATTTTCTATATGTGTGAACTTCACATCTTTTTTTTTTTTTAGTAAGTTTTAGTGCATGATGAGGTGGTGTTTACCTATAGGATCCACCATCTCTTGGACTGGGCACCATTGATGGTATTTATTGGGCCCCACGTTCTTAAGTAAATCTCAATATTGCTTCAAAAAGGTAGCTATGCATATACAGTTTACAGACAGAATGTTAACATATTAAGCAAGAGTGTGACAACTTATCAGTGCTAAATGTGCCATAAAAAAACCCAGCATGTAAAATTCTTAGCTTTGACAAGTGACAACATATCTGGCAAAATGCATTGTAAACCAAATGTAATTTTTAGCTGCAGTAAATTTTAGACAATCAAAATGATGTTAAAATGTGTGTGTTTCTTACAGTCTAGAGGCTGCTTATTCTGATGGAGGAAAACACTGACAGCATCCTTCATGATCACTGAAAGAACTGTTCTCCTTTCTCCTGCCCCACACTGATCTATCTGATCGGTGCAGTGCAGGGGAGAAAGTCACCAGGACTTGCACGGATGTTGCGCATCCTGTGTAGCTGAAAAAACTTCTGCAAGACTAGCCCTTGGACCTCTTTATGAAAAGAAGAACGACACTCCTGATATGTGAGGTGGCATGGATAGGGTCCCAATCAAACAAAGTTGTTGATTAGCCATTGAACCTTTCAGGTCATGTGATCAGTCACATTCCTGGAAGGAATTTCAAGATGTGGTAATGTATACGATGGATGAGTGTACATATATATATATATATATATAAGTGTTTGTGTGTGTGGAGCTGCATGAGTATATAAGAGAGCTGTTGGTGTATGTAAGAAAGCTGTGTACAAGTATGTAGCAAAACAGTGCGTGTATGTAACAGAGGTGTGAGTGCATACTTCAAAGCTGTAGAAAAGCTATATGTGTTAGAACTGTGTTTGTGTATGGAGGAGAGTTGTGTGTGTATTTCGGAAAATTGCGTGTGTGATAGTAGTAGAGTTGTGTGTATGCAGGAGAGATGTGTGTATGTAGGAAAGAGGGTGGAAACTTATCAATGCTATAGGACCTATGCAAGAACCTAACATGATCAAATTTGACTCATGACAATACAGCTTTAAAAAATGCATTGGCAGCAATTGTACCGATCATCTACTTTCAATGAATTATCAGCAAATTGGTGAAAGTACACCTATTAAAAAAAAAATAACAGCCTCCTCCATATCCCCTCTAGCTGTCCTGTCCATCACCAAGATAGGTGCGTTTTCTGCCATTTTAGGTAGAAGTAATGTTCAACCAATTTGCTTCTAATTTAGACAAAGTAGTAGGAAAGTTTATCAAACAAACTCTACATATGAGCTCTATCTATTTTACAATACGTGTAATATGTATTCACAAAATGTCCATTTTCTATATGTGTGAACTTCACATCTTTTTTTTTTTTTAGTAAGTTTTAGTGCATGATGAGGTGGTGTTTACCTATAGGATCCACCATCTCTTGGACTGGGCACCATTGATGGTATTTATTGGGCCCCACGTTCTTAAGTAAATCTCAATATTGCTTCAAAAAGGTAGCTATGCATATACAGTTTACAGACAGAATGTTAACATATTAAGCAAGAGTGTGACAACTTATCAGTGCTAAATGTGCCATAAAAAAACCCAGCATGTAAAATTCTTAGCTTTGACAAGTGACAACATATCTGGCAAAATGCATTGTAAACCAAATGTAATTTTTAGCTGCAGTAAATTTTAGACAATCAAAATGATGTTAAAATGTGTGTGTTTCTTACAGTCTAGAGGCTGCTTATTCTGATGGAGGAAAACACTGACAGCATCCTTCATGATCACTGAAAGAACTGTTCTCCTTTCTCCTGCCCCACACTGATCTATCTGATCGGTGCAGTGCAGGGGAGAAAGTCACCAGGACTTGCACGGATGTTGCGCATCCTGTGTAGCTGAAAAAACTTCTGCAAGACTAGCCCTTGGACCTCTTTATGAAAAGAAGAACGACACTCCTGATATGTGAGGTGGCATGGATAGGGTCCCAATCAAACAAAGTTGTTGATTAGCCATTGAACCTTTCAGGTCATGTGATCAGTCACATTCCTGGAAGGAATTTCAAGATGTGGTAATGTATACGATGGATGAGTGTACATATATATATATATATATATATATATATAAGTGTTTGTGTGTGTGGAGCTGCATGAGTATATAAGAGAGCTGTTGGTGTATGTAAGAAAGCTGTGTACAAGTATGTAGCAAAACAGTGCGTGTATGTAACAGAGGTGTGAGTGCATACTTCAAAGCTGTAGAAAAGCTATATGTGTTAGAACTGTGTTTGTGTATGGAGGAGAGTTGTGTGTGTATTTCGGAAAATTGCGTGTGTGATAGTAGTAGAGTTGTGTGTATGCAGGAGAGATGTGTGTATGTAGGAAAGAGGGTGGAAACTTATCAATGCTATAGGACCTATGCAAGAACCTAACATGATCAAATTTGACTCATGACAATACAGCTTTAAAAAATGCATTGGCAGCAATTGTACCGATCATCTACTTTCAATTAATTATCAGTAAATTGGTGAAAGTACACCTATTAAAAAAAAAATAACAGCCTCCTCCATATCCCCTCTAGCTGTCCTGTCCATCACCAAGATAGGTGCGTTTTCTGCCATTTTAGGTAGAAGTAATGTTCAACCAATTTGCTTCTAATTTAGACAAAGTAGTAGGAAAGTTTATCAAACAAACTCTACATATGAGCTCTATCTATTTTACAATACGTGTAATATGTATTCACAAAATGTCCATTTTCTATATGTGTGAACTTCACATCTTTTTTTTTTTTAGTAAGTTTTAGTGCATGATGAGGTGGTGTTTACCTATAGGATCCACCATCTCTTGGACTGGGCACCATTGATGGTATTTATTGGGCCCCACGTTCTTAAGTAAATCTCAATATTGCTTCAAAAAGGTAGATATGCATATACAGTTTACAGACAGAATGTTAACATATTAAGCAAGAGTGTGACAACTTATCAGTGCTAAATGTGCCATAAAAAAACCCAGCATGTAAAATTCTTAGCTTTGACAAGTGACAACATATCTGGCAAAATGCATTGTAAACCAAATGTAATTTTTAGCTGCAGTAAATTTTAGACAATCAAAATGATGTTAAAATGTGTGTGTTTCTTACAGTCTAGAGGCTGCTTATTCTGATGGAGGAAAACACTGACAGCATCCTTCATGATCACTGAAAGAACTGTTCTCCTTTCTCCTGCCCCACACTGATCTATCTGATCGGTGCAGTGCAGGGGAGAAAGTCACCAGGACTTGCACGGATGTTGCGCATCCTGTGTAGCTGAAAAAACTTCTGCAAGACTAGCCCTTGGACCTCTTTATGAAAAGAAGAACGACACTCCTGATATGTGAGGTGGCATGGATAGGGTCCCAATCAAACAAAGTTGTTGATTAGCCATTGAACCTTTCAGGTCATGTGATCAGTCACATTCCTGGAAGGAATTTCAAGATGTGGTAATGTATACGATGGATGAGTGTACATATATATATATATATATAAGTGTTTGTGTGTGTGGAGCTGCATGAGTATATAAGAGAGCTGTTGGTGTATGTAAGAAAGCTGTGTACAAGTATGTAGCAAAACAGTGCGTGTATGTAACAGAGGTGTGAGTGCATACTTCAAAGCTGTAGAAAAGCTATATGTGTTAGAACTGTGTTTGTGTATGGAGGAGAGTTGTGTGTGTATTTCGGAAAATTGCGTGTGTGATAGTAGTAGAGTTGTGTGTATGCAGGAGAGATGTGTGTATGTAGGAAAGAGGGTGGAAACTTATCAATGCTATAGGACCTATGCAAGAACCTAACATGATCAAATTTGACTCATGACAATACAGCTTTAAAAAATGCATTGGCAGCAATTGTACCGATCATCTACTTTCAATTAATTATCAGTAAATTGGTGAAAGTACACCTATTAAAAAAAAAATAACAGCCTCCTCCATATCCCCTCTAGCTGTCCTGTCCATCACCAAGATAGGTGCGTTTTCTGCCATTTTAGGTAGAAGTAATGTTCAACCAATTTGCTTCTAATTTAGACAAAGTAGTAGGAAAGTTTATCAAACAAACTCTACATATGAGCTCTATCTATTTTACAATACGTGTAATATGTATTCACAAAATGTCCATTTTCTATATGTGTGAACTTCACATCTTTTTTTTTTTTAGTAAGTTTTAGTGCATGATGAGGTGGTGTTTACCTATAGGATCCACCATCTCTTGGACTGGGCACCATTGATGGTATTTATTGGGCCCCACGTTCTTAAGTAAATCTCAATATTGCTTCAAAAAGGTAGATATGCATATACAGTTTACAGACAGAATGTTAACATATTAAGCAAGAGTGTGACAACTTATCAGTGCTAAATGTGCCATAAAAAAACCCAGCATGTAAAATTCTTAGCTTTGACAAGTGACAACATATCTGGCAAAATGCATTGTAAACCAAATGTAATTTTTAGCTGCAGTAAATTTTAGACAATCAAAATGATGTTAAAATGTGTGTGTTTCTTACAGTCTAGAGGCTGCTTATTCTGATGGAGGAAAACACTGACAGCATCCTTCATGATCACTGAAAGAACTGTTCTCCTTTCTCCTGCCCCACACTGATCTATCTGATCGGTGCAGTGCAGGGGAGAAAGTCACCAGGACTTGCACGGATGTTGCGCATCCTGTGTAGCTGAAAAAACTTCTGCAAGACTAGCCCTTGGACCTCTTTATGAAAAGAAGAACGACACTCCTGATATGTGAGGTGGCATGGATAGGGTCCCAATCAAACAAAGTTGTTGATTAGCCATTGAACCTTTCAGGTCATGTGATCAGTCACATTCCTGGAAGGAATTTCAAGATGTGGTAATGTATACGATGGATGAGTGTACATATATATATATATATATAAGTGTTTGTGTGTGTGGAGCTGCATGAGTATATAAGAGAGCTGTTGGTGTATGTAAGAAAGCTGTGTACAAGTATGTAGCAAAACAGTGCGTGTATGTAACAGAGGTGTGAGTGCATACTTCAAAGCTGTAGAAAAGCTATATGTGTTAGAACTGTGTTTGTGTATGGAGGAGAGTTGTGTGTGTATTTCGGAAAATTGCGTGTGTGATAGTAGTAGAGTTGTGTGTATGCAGGAGAGATGTGTGTATGTAGGAAAGAGGGTGGAAACTTATCAATGCTATAGGACCTATGCAAGAACCTAACATGATCAAATTTGACTCATGACAATACAGCTTTAAAAAATGCATTGGCAGCAATTGTACCGATCATCTACTTTCAATTAATTATCAGTAAATTGGTGAAAGTACACCTATTAAAAAAAAAATAACAGCCTCCTCCATATCCCCTCTAGCTGTCCTGTCCATCACCAAGATAGGTGCGTTTTCTGCCATTTTAGGTAGAAGTAATGTTCAACCAATTTGCTTCTAATTTAGACAAAGTAGTAGGAAAGTTTATCAAACAAACTCTACATATGAGCTCTATCTATTTTACAATACGTGTAATATGTATTCACAAAATGTCCATTTTCTATATGTGTGAACTTCACATCTTTTTTTTTTTTAGTAAGTTTTAGTGCATGATGAGGTGGTGTTTACCTATAGGATCCACCATCTCTTGGACTGGGCACCATTGATGGTATTTATTGGGCCCCACGTTCTTAAGTAAATCTCAATATTGCTTCAAAAAGGTAGATATGCATATACAGTTTACAGACAGAATGTTAACATATTAAGCAAGAGTGTGACAACTTATCAGTGCTAAATGTGCCATAAAAAAACCCAGCATGTAAAATTCTTAGCTTTGACAAGTGACAACATATCTGGCAAAATGCATTGTAAACCAAATGTAATTTTTAGCTGCAGTAAATTTTAGACAATCAAAATGATGTTAAAATGTGTGTGTTTCTTACAGTCTAGAGGCTGCTTATTCTGATGGAGGAAAACACTGACAGCATCCTTCATGATCACTGAAAGAACTGTTCTCCTTTCTCCTGCCCCACACTGATCTATCTGATCGGTGCAGTGCAGGGGAGAAAGTCACCAGGACTTGCACGGATGTTGCGCATCCTGTGTAGCTGAAAAAACTTCTGCAAGACTAGCCCTTGGACCTCTTTATGAAAAGAAGAACGACACTCCTGATATGTGAGGTGGCATGGATAGGGTCCCAATCAAACAAAGTTGTTGATTAGCCATTGAACCTTTCAGGTCATGTGATCAGTCACATTCCTGGAAGGAATTTCAAGATGTGGTAATGTATACGATGGATGAGTGTACATATATATATATATATATATATATATATAAGTGTTTGTGTGTGTGGAGCTGCATGAGTATATAAGAGAGCTGTTGGTGTATGTAAGAAAGCTGTGTACAAGTATGTAGCAAAACAGTGCGTGTATGTAACAGAGGTGTGAGTGCATACTTCAAAGCTGTAGAAAAGCTATATGTGTTAGAACTGTGTTTGTGTATGGAGGAGAGTTGTGTGTGTATTTCGGAAAATTGCGTGTGTGATAGTAGTAGAGTTGTGTGTATGCAGGAGAGATGTGTGTATGTAGGAAAGAGGGTGGAAACTTATCAATGCTATAGGACCTATGCAAGAACCTAACATGATCAAATTTGACTCATGACAATACAGCTTTAAAAAATGCATTGGCAGCAATTGTACCGATCATCTACTTTCAATTAATTATCAGTAAATTGGTGAAAGTACACCTATTAAAAAAAAAATAACAGCCTCCTCCATATCCCCTCTAGCTGTCCTGTCCATCACCAAGATAGGTGCGTTTTCTGCCATTTTAGGTAGAAGTAATGTTCAACCAATTTGCTTCTAATTTAGACAAAGTAGTAGGAAAGTTTATCAAACAAACTCTACATATGAGCTCTATCTATTTTACAATACGTGTAATATGTATTCACAAAATGTCCATTTTCTATATGTGTGAACTTCACATCTTTTTTTTTTTTAGTAAGTTTTAGTGCATGATGAGGTGGTGTTTACCTATAGGATCCACCATCTCTTGGACTGGGCACCATTGATGGTATTTATTGGGCCCCACGTTCTTAAGTAAATCTCAATATTGCTTCAAAAAGGTAGATATGCATATACAGTTTACAGACAGAATGTTAACATATTAAGCAAGAGTGTGACAACTTATCAGTGCTAAATGTGCCATAAAAAAACCCAGCATGTAAAATTCTTAGCTTTGACAAGTGACAACATATCTGGCAAAATGCATTGTAAACCAAATGTAATTTTTAGCTGCAGTAAATTTTAGACAATCAAAATGATGTTAAAATGTGTGTGTTTCTTACAGTCTAGAGGCTGCTTATTCTGATGGAGGAAAACACTGACAGCATCCTTCATGATCACTGAAAGAACTGTTCTCCTTTCTCCTGCCCCACACTGATCTATCTGATCGGTGCAGTGCAGGGGAGAAAGTCACCAGGACTTGCACGGATGTTGCGCATCCTGTGTAGCTGAAAAAACTTCTGCAAGACTAGCCCTTGGACCTCTTTATGAAAAGAAGAACGACACTCCTGATATGTGAGGTGGCATGGATAGGGTCCCAATCAAACAAAGTTGTTGATTAGCCATTGAACCTTTCAGGTCATGTGATCAGTCACATTCCTGGAAGGAATTTCAAGATGTGGTAATGTATACGATGGATGAGTGTACATATATATATATATATATAAGTGTTTGTGTGTGTGGAGCTGCATGAGTATATAAGAGAGCTGTTGGTGTATGTAAGAAAGCTGTGTACAAGCATGTAGCAAAACAGTGCGTGTATGTAACAGAGGTGTGAGTGCATACTTCAAAGCTGTAGAAAAGCTATATGTGTTAGAACTGTGTTTGTGTATGGAGGAGAGTTGTGTGTGTATTTCGGAAAATTGCGTGTGTGATAGTAGTAGAGTTGTGTGTATGCAGGAGAGATGTGTGTATGTAGGAAAGAGGGTGGAAACTTATCAATGCTATAGGACCTATGCAAGAACCTAACATGATCAAATTTGACTCATGACAATACAGCTTTAAAAAATGCATTGGCAGCAATTGTACCGATCATCTACTTTCAATTAATTATCAGTAAATTGGTGAAAGTACACCTATTAAAAAAAAAATAACAGCCTCCTCCATATCCCCTCTAGCTGTCCTGTCCATCACCAAGATAGGTGCGTTTTCTGCCATTTTAGGTAGAAGTAATGTTCAACCAATTTGCTTCTAATTTAGACAAAGTAGTAGGAAAGTTTATCAAACAAACTCTACATATGAGCTCTATCTATTTTACAATACGTGTAATATGTATTCACAAAATGTCCATTTTCTATATGTGTGAACTTCACATCTTTTTTTTTTTTAGTAAGTTTTAGTGCATGATGAGGTGGTGTTTACCTATAGGATCCACCATCTCTTGGACTGGGCACCATTGATGGTATTTATTGGGCCCCACGTTCTTAAGTAAATCTCAATATTGCTTCAAAAAGGTAGATATGCATATACAGTTTACAGACAGAATGTTAACATATTAAGCAAGAGTGTGACAACTTATCAGTGCTAAATGTGCCATAAAAAAACCCAGCATGTAAAATTCTTAGCTTTGACAAGTGACAACATATCTGGCAAAATGCATTGTAAACCAAATGTAATTTTTAGCTGCAGTAAATTTTAGACAATCAAAATGATGTTAAAATGTGTGTGTTTCTTACAGTCTAGAGGCTGCTTATTCTGATGGAGGAAAACACTGACAGCATCCTTCATGATCACTGAAAGAACTGTTCTCCTTTCTCCTGCCCCACACTGATCTATCTGATCGGTGCAGTGCAGGGGAGAAAGTCACCAGGACTTGCACGGATGTTGCGCATCCTGTGTAGCTGAAAAAACTTCTGCAAGACTAGCCCTTGGACCTCTTTATGAAAAGAAGAACGACACTCCTGATATGTGAGGTGGCATGGATAGGGTCCCAATCAAACAAAGTTGTTGATTAGCCATTGAACCTTTCAGGTCATGTGATCAGTCACATTCCTGGAAGGAATTTCAAGATGTGGTAATGTATACGATGGATGAGTGTACATATATATATATATATATATATATATATAAGTGTTTGTGTGTGTGGAGCTGCATGAGTATATAAGAGAGCTGTTGGTGTATGTAAGAAAGCTGTGTACAAGTATGTAGCAAAACAGTGCGTGTATGTAACAGAGGTGTGAGTGCATACTTCAAAGCTGTAGAAAAGCTATATGTGTTAGAACTGTGTTTGTGTATGGAGGAGAGTTGTGTGTGTATTTCGGAAAATTGCGTGTGTGATAGTAGTAGAGTTGTGTGTATGCAGGAGAGATGTGTGTATGTAGGAAAGAGGGTGGAAACTTATCAATGCTATAGGACCTATGCAAGAACCTAACATGATCAAATTTGACTCATGACAATACAGCTTTAAAAAATGCATTGGCAGCAATTGTACCGATCATCTACTTTCAATTAATTATCAGTAAATTGGTGAAAGTACACCTATTAAAAAAAAAATAACAGCCTCCTCCATATCCCCTCTAGCTGTCCTGTCCATCACCAAGATAGGTGCGTTTTCTGCCATTTTAGGTAGAAGTAATGTTCAACCAATTTGCTTCTAATTTAGACAAAGTAGTAGGAAAGTTTATCAAACAAACTCTACATATGAGCTCTATCTATTTTACAATACGTGTAATATGTATTCACAAAATGTCCATTTTCTATATGTGTGAACTTCACATCTTTTTTTTTTTTAGTAAGTTTTAGTGCATGATGAGGTGGTGTTTACCTATAGGATCCACCATCTCTTGGACTGGGCACCATTGATGGTATTTATTGGGCCCCACGTTCTTAAGTAAATCTCAATATTGCTTCAAAAAGGTAGATATGCATATACAGTTTACAGACAGAATGTTAACATATTAAGCAAGAGTGTGACAACTTATCAGTGCTAAATGTGCCATAAAAAAACCCAGCATGTAAAATTCTTAGCTTTGACAAGTGACAACATATCTGGCAAAATGCATTGTAAACCAAATGTAATTTTTAGCTGCAGTAAATTTTAGACAATCAAAATGATGTTAAAATGTGTGTGTTTCTTACAGTCTAGAGGCTGCTTATTCTGATGGAGGAAAACACTGACAGCATCCTTCATGATCACTGAAAGAACTGTTCTCCTTTCTCCTGCCCCACACTGATCTATCTGATCGGTGCAGTGCAGGGGAGAAAGTCACCAGGACTTGCACGGATGTTGCGCATCCTGTGTAGCTGAAAAAACTTCTGCAAGACTAGCCCTTGGACCTCTTTATGAAAAGAAGAACGACACTCCTGATATGTGAGGTGGCATGGATAGGGTCCCAATCAAACAAAGTTGTTGATTAGCCATTGAACCTTTCAGGTCATGTGATCAGTCACATTCCTGGAAGGAATTTCAAGATGTGGTAATGTATACGATGGATGAGTGTACATATATATATATATATATAAGTGTTTGTGTGTGTGGAGCTGCATGAGTATATAAGAGAGCTGTTGGTGTATGTAAGAAAGCTGTGTACAAGCATGTAGCAAAACAGTGCGTGTATGTAACAGAGGTGTGAGTGCATACTTCAAAGCTGTAGAAAAGCTATATGTGTTAGAACTGTGTTTGTGTATGGAGGAGAGTTGTGTGTGTATTTCGGAAAATTGCGTGTGTGATAGTAGTAGAGTTGTGTGTATGCAGGAGAGATGTGTGTATGTAGGAAAGAGGGTGGAAACTTATCAATGCTATAGGACCTATGCAAGAACCTAACATGATCAAATTTGACTCATGACAATACAGCTTTAAAAAATGCATTGGCAGCAATTGTACCGATCATCTACTTTCAATTAATTATCAGTAAATTGGTGAAAGTACACCTATTAAAAAAAAAATAACAGCCTCCTCCATATCCCCTCTAGCTGTCCTGTCCATCACCAAGATAGGTGCGTTTTCTGCCATTTTAGGTAGAAGTAATGTTCAACCAATTTGCTTCTAATTTAGACAAAGTAGTAGGAAAGTTTATCAAACAAACTCTACATATGAGCTCTATCTATTTTACAATACGTGTAATATGTATTCACAAAATGTCCATTTTCTATATGTGTGAACTTCACATCTTTTTTTTTTTTAGTAAGTTTTAGTGCATGATGAGGTGGTGTTTACCTATAGGATCCACCATCTCTTGGACTGGGCACCATTGATGGTATTTATTGGGCCCCACGTTCTTAAGTAAATCTCAATATTGCTTCAAAAAGGTAGATATGCATATACAGTTTACAGACAGAATGTTAACATATTAAGCAAGAGTGTGACAACTTATCAGTGCTAAATGTGCCATAAAAAAACCCAGCATGTAAAATTCTTAGCTTTGACAAGTGACAACATATCTGGCAAAATGCATTGTAAACCAAATGTAATTTTTAGCTGCAGTAAATTTTAGACAATCAAAATGATGTTAAAATGTGTGTGTTTCTTACAGTCTAGAGGCTGCTTATTCTGATGGAGGAAAACACTGACAGCATCCTTCATGATCACTGAAAGAACTGTTCTCCTTTCTCCTGCCCCACACTGATCTTTCTGATCGGTGCAGTGCAGGGGAGAAAGTCACCAGGACTTGCACGGATGTTGCGCATCCTGTGTAGCTGAAAAAACTTCTGCAAGACTAGCCCTTGGACCTCTTTATGAAAAGAAGAACGACACTCCTGATATGTGAGGTGGCATGGATAGGGTCCCAATCAAACAAAGTTGTTGATTAGCCATTGAACCTTTCAGGTCATGTGATCAGTCACATTCCTGGAAGGAATTTCAAGATGTGGTAATGTATACGATGGATGAGTGTACATATATATATATATATATATATATATATAAGTGTTTGTGTGTGTGGAGCTGCATGAGTATATAAGAGAGCTGTTGGTGTATGTAAGAAAGCTGTGTACAAGTATGTAGCAAAACAGTGCGTGTATGTAACAGAGGTGTGAGTGCATACTTCAAAGCTGTAGAAAAGCTATATGTGTTAGAACTGTGTTTGTGTATGGAGGAGAGTTGTGTGTGTATTTCGGAAAATTGCGTGTGTGATAGTAGTAGAGTTGTGTGTATGCAGGAGAGATGTGTGTATGTAGGAAAGAGGGTGGAAACTTATCAATGCTATAGGACCTATGCAAGAACCTAACATGATCAAATTTGACTCATGACAATACAGCTTTAAAAAATGCATTGGCAGCAATTGTACCGATCATCTACTTTCAATGAATTATCAGCAAATTGGTGAAAGTACACCTATTAAAAAAAAAATAACAGCCTCCTCCATATCCCCTCTAGCTGTCCTGTCCATCACCAAGATAGGTGCGTTTTCTGCCATTTTAGGTAGAAGTAATGTTCAACCAATTTGCTTCTAATTTAGACAAAGTAGTAGGAAAGTTTATCAAACAAACTCTACATATGAGCTCTATCTATTTTACAATACGTGTAATATGTATTCACAAAATGTCCATTTTCTATATGTGTGAACTTCACATCTTTTTTTTTTTTTAGTAAGTTTTAGTGCATGATGAGGTGGTGTTTACCTATAGGATCCACCATCTCTTGGACTGGGCACCATTGATGGTATTTATTGGGCCCCACGTTCTTAAGTAAATCTCAATATTGCTTCAAAAAGGTAGCTATGCATATACAGTTTACAGACAGAATGTTAACATATTAAGCAAGAGTGTGACAACTTATCAGTGCTAAATGTGCCATAAAAAAACCCAGCATGTAAAATTCTTAGCTTTGACAAGTGACAACATATCTGGCAAAATGCATTGTAAACCAAATGTAATTTTTAGCTGCAGTAAATTTTAGACAATCAAAATGATGTTAAAATGTGTGTGTTTCTTACAGTCTAGAGGCTGCTTATTCTGATGGAGGAAAACACTGACAGCATCCTTCATGATCACTGAAAGAACTGTTCTCCTTTCTCCTGCCCCACACTGATCTATCTGATCGGTGCAGTGCAGGGGAGAAAGTCACCAGGACTTGCACGGATGTTGCGCATCCTGTGTAGCTGAAAAAACTTCTGCAAGACTAGCCCTTGGACCTCTTTATGAAAAGAAGAACGACACTCCTGATATGTGAGGTGGCATGGATAGGGTCCCAATCAAACAAAGTTGTTGATTAGCCATTGAACCTTTCAGGTCATGTGATCAGTCACATTCCTGGAAGGAATTTCAAGATGTGGTAATGTATACGATGGATGAGTGTACATATATATATATATATATAAGTGTTTGTGTGTGTGGAGCTGCATGAGTATATAAGAGAGCTGTTGGTGTATGTAAGAAAGCTGTGTACAAGTATGTAGCAAAACAGTGCGTGTATGTAACAGAGGTGTGAGTGCATACTTCAAAGCTGTAGAAAAGCTATATGTGTTAGAACTGTGTTTGTGTATGGAGGAGAGTTGTGTGTGTATTTCGGAAAATTGCGTGTGTGATAGTAGTAGAGTTGTGTGTATGCAGGAGAGATGTGTGTATGTAGGAAAGAGGGTGGAAACTTATCAATGCTATAGGACCTATGCAAGAACCTAACATGATCAAATTTGACTCATGACAATACAGCTTTAAAAAATGCATTGGCAGCAATTGTACCGATCATCTACTTTCAATTAATTATCAGTAAATTGGTGAAAGTACACCTATTAAAAAAAAAATAACAGCCTCCTCCATATCCCCTCTAGCTGTCCTGTCCATCACCAAGATAGGTGCGTTTTCTGCCATTTTAGGTAGAAGTAATGTTCAACCAATTTGCTTCTAATTTAGACAAAGTAGTAGGAAAGTTTATCAAACAAACTCTACATATGAGCTCTATCTATTTTACAATACGTGTAATATGTATTCACAAAATGTCCATTTTCTATATGTGTGAACTTCACATCTTTTTTTTTTTTAGTAAGTTTTAGTGCATGATGAGGTGGTGTTTACCTATAGGATCCACCATCTCTTGGACTGGGCACCATTGATGGTATTTATTGGGCCCCACGTTCTTAAGTAAATCTCAATATTGCTTCAAAAAGGTAGATATGCATATACAGTTTACAGACAGAATGTTAACATATTAAGCAAGAGTGTGACAACTTATCAGTGCTAAATGTGCCATAAAAAAACCCAGCATGTAAAATTCTTAGCTTTGACAAGTGACAACATATCTGGCAAAATGCATTGTAAACCAAATGTAATTTTTAGCTGCAGTAAATTTTAGACAATCAAAATGATGTTAAAATGTGTGTGTTTCTTACAGTCTAGAGGCTGCTTATTCTGATGGAGGAAAACACTGACAGCATCCTTCATGATCACTGAAAGAACTGTTCTCCTTTCTCCTGCCCCACACTGATCTATCTGATCGGTGCAGTGCAGGGGAGAAAGTCACCAGGACTTGCACGGATGTTGCGCATCCTGTGTAGCTGAAAAAACTTCTGCAAGACTAGCCCTTGGACCTCTTTATGAAAAGAAGAACGACACTCCTGATATGTGAGGTGGCATGGATAGGGTCCCAATCAAACAAAGTTGTTGATTAGCCATTGAACCTTTCAGGTCATGTGATCAGTCACATTCCTGGAAGGAATTTCAAGATGTGGTAATGTATACGATGGATGAGTGTACATATATATATATATATATAAGTGTTTGTGTGTGTGGAGCTGCATGAGTATATAAGAGAGCTGTTGGTGTATGTAAGAAAGCTGTGTACAAGCATGTAGCAAAACAGTGCGTGTATGTAACAGAGGTGTGAGTGCATACTTCAAAGCTGTAGAAAAGCTATATGTGTTAGAACTGTGTTTGTGTATGGAGGAGAGTTGTGTGTGTATTTCGGAAAATTGCGTGTGTGATAGTAGTAGAGTTGTGTGTATGCAGGAGAGATGTGTGTATGTAGGAAAGAGGGTGGAAACTTATCAATGCTATAGGACCTATGCAAGAACCTAACATGATCAAATTTGACTCATGACAATACAGCTTTAAAAAATGCATTGGCAGCAATTGTACCGATCATCTACTTTCAATTAATTATCAGTAAATTGGTGAAAGTACACCTATTAAAAAAAAAATAACAGCCTCCTCCATATCCCCTCTAGCTGTCCTGTCCATCACCAAGATAGGTGCGTTTTCTGCCATTTTAGGTAGAAGTAATGTTCAACCAATTTGCTTCTAATTTAGACAAAGTAGTAGGAAAGTTTATCAAACAAACTCTACATATGAGCTCTATCTATTTTACAATACGTGTAATATGTATTCACAAAATGTCCATTTTCTATATGTGTGAACTTCACATCTTTTTTTTTTTTAGTAAGTTTTAGTGCATGATGAGGTGGTGTTTACCTATAGGATCCACCATCTCTTGGACTGGGCACCATTGATGGTATTTATTGGGCCCCACGTTCTTAAGTAAATCTCAATATTGCTTCAAAAAGGTAGATATGCATATACAGTTTACAGACAGAATGTTAACATATTAAGCAAGAGTGTGACAACTTATCAGTGCTAAATGTGCCATAAAAAAACCCAGCATGTAAAATTCTTAGCTTTGACAAGTGACAACATATCTGGCAAAATGCATTGTAAACCAAATGTAATTTTTAGCTGCAGTAAATTTTAGACAATCAAAATGATGTTAAAATGTGTGTGTTTCTTACAGTCTAGAGGCTGCTTATTCTGATGGAGGAAAACACTGACAGCATCCTTCATGATCACTGAAAGAACTGTTCTCCTTTCTCCTGCCCCACACTG
This sequence comes from Phyllobates terribilis, assembly GCF_046119375.1. Classification (NCBI taxonomy): domain Eukaryota; kingdom Metazoa; phylum Chordata; class Amphibia; order Anura; family Dendrobatidae; genus Phyllobates; species Phyllobates terribilis. The sequence continues at coordinate 118,041 of NW_027364332.1, forward strand.
ATCTATCTGATCGGTGCAGTGCAGGGGAGAAAGTCACCAGGACTTGCACGGATGTTGCGCATCCTGTGTAGCTGAAAAAACTTCTGCAAGACTAGCCCTTGGACCTCTTTATGAAAAGAAGAACGACACTCCTGATATGTGAGGTGGCATGGATAGGGTCCCAATCAAACAAAGTTGTTGATTAGCCATTGAACCTTTCAGGTCATGTGATCAGTCACATTCCTGGAAGGAATTTCAAGATGTGGTAATGTATACGATGGATGAGTGTACATATATATATATATATATATATATATATATATATATAAGTGTTTGTGTGTGTGGAGCTGCATGAGTATATAAGAGAGCTGTTGGTGTATGTAAGAAAGCTGTGTACAAGTATGTAGCAAAACAGTGCGTGTATGTAACAGAGGTGTGAGTGCATACTTCAAAGCTGTAGAAAAGCTATATGTGTTAGAACTGTGTTTGTGTATGGAGGAGAGTTGTGTGTGTATTTCGGAAAATTGCGTGTGTGATAGTAGTAGAGTTGTGTGTATGCAGGAGAGATGTGTGTATGTAGGAAAGAGGGTGGAAACTTATCAATGCTATAGGACCTATGCAAGAACCTAACATGATCAAATTTGACTCATGACAATACAGCTTTAAAAAATGCATTGGCAGCAATTGTACCGATCATCTACTTTCAATGAATTATCAGCAAATTGGTGAAAGTACACCTATTAAAAAAAAAATAACAGCCTCCTCCATATCCCCTCTAGCTGTCCTGTCCATCACCAAGATAGGTGCGTTTTCTGCCATTTTAGGTAGAAGTAATGTTCAACCAATTTGCTTCTAATTTAGACAAAGTAGTAGGAAAGTTTATCAAACAAACTCTACATATGAGCTCTATCTATTTTACAATACGTGTAATATGTATTCACAAAATGTCCATTTTCTATATGTGTGAACTTCACATCTTTTTTTTTTTTTAGTAAGTTTTAGTGCATGATGAGGTGGTGTTTACCTATAGGATCCACCATCTCTTGGACTGGGCACCATTGATGGTATTTATTGGGCCCCACGTTCTTAAGTAAATCTCAATATTGCTTCAAAAAGGTAGCTATGCATATACAGTTTACAGACAGAATGTTAACATATTAAGCAAGAGTGTGACAACTTATCAGTGCTAAATGTGCCATAAAAAAACCCAGCATGTAAAATTCTTAGCTTTGACAAGTGACAACATATCTGGCAAAATGCATTGTAAACCAAATGTAATTTTTAGCTGCAGTAAATTTTAGACAATCAAAATGATGTTAAAATGTGTGTGTTTCTTACAGTCTAGAGGCTGCTTATTCTGATGGAGGAAAACACTGACAGCATCCTTCATGATCACTGAAAGAACTGTTCTCCTTTCTCCTGCCCCACACTGATCTTTCTGATCGGTGCAGTGCAGGGGAGAAAGTCACCAGGACTTGCACGGATGTTGCGCATCCTGTGTAGCTGAAAAAACTTCTGCAAGACTAGCCCTTGGACCTCTTTATGAAAAGAAGAACGACACTCCTGATATGTGAGGTGGCATGGATAGGGTCCCAATCAAACAAAGTTGTTGATTAGCCATTGAACCTTTCAGGTCATGTGATCAGTCACATTCCTGGAAGGAATTTCAAGATGTGGTAATGTATACGATGGATGAGTGTACATATATATATATATATATATATATATATAAGTGTTTGTGTGTGTGGAGCTGCATGAGTATATAAGAGAGCTGTTGGTGTATGTAAGAAAGCTGTGTACAAGTATGTAGCAAAACAGTGCGTGTATGTAACAGAGGTGTGAGTGCATACTTCAAAGCTGTAGAAAAGCTATATGTGTTAGAACTGTGTTTGTGTATGGAGGAGAGTTGTGTGTGTATTTCGGAAAATTGCGTGTGTGATAGTAGTAGAGTTGTGTGTATGCAGGAGAGATGTGTGTATGTAGGAAAGAGGGTGGAAACTTATCAATGCTATAGGACCTATGCAAGAACCTAACATGATCAAATTTGACTCATGACAATACAGCTTTAAAAAATGCATTGGCAGCAATTGTACCGATCATCTACTTTCAATGAATTATCAGCAAATTGGTGAAAGTACACCTATTAAAAAAAAAATAACAGCCTCCTCCATATCCCCTCTAGCTGTCCTGTCCATCACCAAGATAGGTGCGTTTTCTGCCATTTTAGGTAGAAGTAATGTTCAACCAATTTGCTTCTAATTTAGACAAAGTAGTAGGAAAGTTTATCAAACAAACTCTACATATGAGCTCTATCTATTTTACAATACGTGTAATATGTATTCACAAAATGTCCATTTTCTATATGTGTGAACTTCACATCTTTTTTTTTTTTTAGTAAGTTTTAGTGCATGATGAGGTGGTGTTTACCTATAGGATCCACCATCTCTTGGACTGGGCACCATTGATGGTATTTATTGGGCCCCACGTTCTTAAGTAAATCTCAATATTGCTTCAAAAAGGTAGCTATGCATATACAGTTTACAGACAGAATGTTAACATATTAAGCAAGAGTGTGACAACTTATCAGTGCTAAATGTGCCATAAAAAAACCCAGCATGTAAAATTCTTAGCTTTGACAAGTGACAACATATCTGGCAAAATGCATTGTAAACCAAATGTAATTTTTAGCTGCAGTAAATTTTAGACAATCAAAATGATGTTAAAATGTGTGTGTTTCTTACAGTCTAGAGGCTGCTTATTCTGATGGAGGAAAACACTGACAGCATCCTTCATGATCACTGAAAGAACTGTTCTCCTTTCTCCTGCCCCACACTGATCTATCTGATCGGTGCAGTGCAGGGGAGAAAGTCACCAGGACTTGCACGGATGTTGCGCATCCTGTGTAGCTGAAAAAACTTCTGCAAGACTAGCCCTTGGACCTCTTTATGAAAAGAAGAACGACACTCCTGATATGTGAGGTGGCATGGATAGGGTCCCAATCAAACAAAGTTGTTGATTAGCCATTGAACCTTTCAGGTCATGTGATCAGTCACATTCCTGGAAGGAATTTCAAGATGTGGTAATGTATACGATGGATGAGTGTACATATATATATATATATATAAGTGTTTGTGTGTGTGGAGCTGCATGAGTATATAAGAGAGCTGTTGGTGTATGTAAGAAAGCTGTGTACAAGTATGTAGCAAAACAGTGCGTGTATGTAACAGAGGTGTGAGTGCATACTTCAAAGCTGTAGAAAAGCTATATGTGTTAGAACTGTGTTTGTGTATGGAGGAGAGTTGTGTGTGTATTTCGGAAAATTGCGTGTGTGATAGTAGTAGAGTTGTGTGTATGCAGGAGAGATGTGTGTATGTAGGAAAGAGGGTGGAAACTTATCAATGCTATAGGACCTATGCAAGAACCTAACATGATCAAATTTGACTCATGACAATACAGCTTTAAAAAATGCATTGGCAGCAATTGTACCGATCATCTACTTTCAATTAATTATCAGTAAATTGGTGAAAGTACACCTATTAAAAAAAAAATAACAGCCTCCTCCATATCCCCTCTAGCTGTCCTGTCCATCACCAAGATAGGTGCGTTTTCTGCCATTTTAGGTAGAAGTAATGTTCAACCAATTTGCTTCTAATTTAGACAAAGTAGTAGGAAAGTTTATCAAACAAACTCTACATATGAGCTCTATCTATTTTACAATACGTGTAATATGTATTCACAAAATGTCCATTTTCTATATGTGTGAACTTCACATCTTTTTTTTTTTTAGTAAGTTTTAGTGCATGATGAGGTGGTGTTTACCTATAGGATCCACCATCTCTTGGACTGGGCACCATTGATGGTATTTATTGGGCCCCACGTTCTTAAGTAAATCTCAATATTGCTTCAAAAAGGTAGATATGCATATACAGTTTACAGACAGAATGTTAACATATTAAGCAAGAGTGTGACAACTTATCAGTGCTAAATGTGCCATAAAAAAACCCAGCATGTAAAATTCTTAGCTTTGACAAGTGACAACATATCTGGCAAAATGCATTGTAAACCAAATGTAATTTTTAGCTGCAGTAAATTTTAGACAATCAAAATGATGTTAAAATGTGTGTGTTTCTTACAGTCTAGAGGCTGCTTATTCTGATGGAGGAAAACACTGACAGCATCCTTCATGATCACTGAAAGAACTGTTCTCCTTTCTCCTGCCCCACACTGATCTATCTGATCGGTGCAGTGCAGGGGAGAAAGTCACCAGGACTTGCACGGATGTTGCGCATCCTGTGTAGCTGAAAAAACTTCTGCAAGACTAGCCCTTGGACCTCTTTATGAAAAGAAGAACGACACTCCTGATATGTGAGGTGGCATGGATAGGGTCCCAATCAAACAAAGTTGTTGATTAGCCATTGAACCTTTCAGGTCATGTGATCAGTCACATTCCTGGAAGGAATTTCAAGATGTGGTAATGTATACGATGGATGAGTGTACATATATATATATATATATAAGTGTTTGTGTGTGTGGAGCTGCATGAGTATATAAGAGAGCTGTTGGTGTATGTAAGAAAGCTGTGTACAAGCATGTAGCAAAACAGTGCGTGTATGTAACAGAGGTGTGAGTGCATACTTCAAAGCTGTAGAAAAGCTATATGTGTTAGAACTGTGTTTGTGTATGGAGGAGAGTTGTGTGTGTATTTCGGAAAATTGCGTGTGTGATAGTAGTAGAGTTGTGTGTATGCAGGAGAGATGTGTGTATGTAGGAAAGAGGGTGGAAACTTATCAATGCTATAGGACCTATGCAAGAACCTAACATGATCAAATTTGACTCATGACAATACAGCTTTAAAAAATGCATTGGCAGCAATTGTACCGATCATCTACTTTCAATTAATTATCAGTAAATTGGTGAAAGTACACCTATTAAAAAAAAAATAACAGCCTCCTCCATATCCCCTCTAGCTGTCCTGTCCATCACCAAGATAGGTGCGTTTTCTGCCATTTTAGGTAGAAGTAATGTTCAACCAATTTGCTTCTAATTTAGACAAAGTAGTAGGAAAGTTTATCAAACAAACTCTACATATGAGCTCTATCTATTTTACAATACGTGTAATATGTATTCACAAAATGTCCATTTTCTATATGTGTGAACTTCACATCTTTTTTTTTTTTAGTAAGTTTTAGTGCATGATGAGGTGGTGTTTACCTATAGGATCCACCATCTCTTGGACTGGGCACCATTGATGGTATTTATTGGGCCCCACGTTCTTAAGTAAATCTCAATATTGCTTCAAAAAGGTAGATATGCATATACAGTTTACAGACAGAATGTTAACATATTAAGCAAGAGTGTGACAACTTATCAGTGCTAAATGTGCCATAAAAAAACCCAGCATGTAAAATTCTTAGCTTTGACAAGTGACAACATATCTGGCAAAATGCATTGTAAACCAAATGTAATTTTTAGCTGCAGTAAATTTTAGACAATCAAAATGATGTTAAAATGTGTGTGTTTCTTACAGTCTAGAGGCTGCTTATTCTGATGGAGGAAAACACTGACAGCATCCTTCATGATCACTGAAAGAACTGTTCTCCTTTCTCCTGCCCCACACTGATCTATCTGATCGGTGCAGTGCAGGGGAGAAAGTCACCAGGACTTGCACGGATGTTGCGCATCCTGTGTAGCTGAAAAAACTTCTGCAAGACTAGCCCTTGGACCTCTTTATGAAAAGAAGAACGACACTCCTGATATGTGAGGTGGCATGGATAGGGTCCCAATCAAACAAAGTTGTTGATTAGCCATTGAACCTTTCAGGTCATGTGATCAGTCACATTCCTGGAAGGAATTTCAAGATGTGGTAATGTATACGATGGATGAGTGTACATATATATATATATATATATATATATATATATATATAAGTGTTTGTGTGTGTGGAGCTGCATGAGTATATAAGAGAGCTGTTGGTGTATGTAAGAAAGCTGTGTACAAGTATGTAGCAAAACAGTGCGTGTATGTAACAGAGGTGTGAGTGCATACTTCAAAGCTGTAGAAAAGCTATATGTGTTAGAACTGTGTTTGTGTATGGAGGAGAGTTGTGTGTGTATTTCGGAAAATTGCGTGTGTGATAGTAGTAGAGTTGTGTGTATGCAGGAGAGATGTGTGTATGTAGGAAAGAGGGTGGAAACTTATCAATGCTATAGGACCTATGCAAGAACCTAACATGATCAAATTTGACTCATGACAATACAGCTTTAAAAAATGCATTGGCAGCAATTGTACCGATCATCTACTTTCAATGAATTATCAGCAAATTGGTGAAAGTACACCTATTAAAAAAAAAATAACAGCCTCCTCCATATCCCCTCTAGCTGTCCTGTCCATCACCAAGATAGGTGCGTTTTCTGCCATTTTAGGTAGAAGTAATGTTCAACCAATTTGCTTCTAATTTAGACAAAGTAGTAGGAAAGTTTATCAAACAAACTCTACATATGAGCTCTATCTATTTTACAATACGTGTAATATGTATTCACAAAATGTCCATTTTCTATATGTGTGAACTTCACATCTTTTTTTTTTTTTAGTAAGTTTTAGTGCATGATGAGGTGGTGTTTACCTATAGGATCCACCATCTCTTGGACTGGGCACCATTGATGGTATTTATTGGGCCCCACGTTCTTAAGTAAATCTCAATATTGCTTCAAAAAGGTAGCTATGCATATACAGTTTACAGACAGAATGTTAACATATTAAGCAAGAGTGTGACAACTTATCAGTGCTAAATGTGCCATAAAAAAACCCAGCATGTAAAATTCTTAGCTTTGACAAGTGACAACATATCTGGCAAAATGCATTGTAAACCAAATGTAATTTTTAGCTGCAGTAAATTTTAGACAATCAAAATGATGTTAAAATGTGTGTGTTTCTTACAGTCTAGAGGCTGCTTATTCTGATGGAGGAAAACACTGACAGCATCCTTCATGATCACTGAAAGAACTGTTCTCCTTTCTCCTGCCCCACACTGATCTTTCTGATCGGTGCAGTGCAGGGGAGAAAGTCACCAGGACTTGCACGGATGTTGCGCATCCTGTGTAGCTGAAAAAACTTCTGCAAGACTAGCCCTTGGACCTCTTTATGAAAAGAAGAACGACACTCCTGATATGTGAGGTGGCATGGATAGGGTCCCAATCAAACAAAGTTGTTGATTAGCCATTGAACCTTTCAGGTCATGTGATCAGTCACATTCCTGGAAGGAATTTCAAGATGTGGTAATGTATACGATGGATGAGTGTACATATATATATATATATATATATATATATAAGTGTTTGTGTGTGTGGAGCTGCATGAGTATATAAGAGAGCTGTTGGTGTATGTAAGAAAGCTGTGTACAAGTATGTAGCAAAACAGTGCGTGTATGTAACAGAGGTGTGAGTGCATACTTCAAAGCTGTAGAAAAGCTATATGTGTTAGAACTGTGTTTGTGTATGGAGGAGAGTTGTGTGTGTATTTCGGAAAATTGCGTGTGTGATAGTAGTAGAGTTGTGTGTATGCAGGAGAGATGTGTGTATGTAGGAAAGAGGGTGGAAACTTATCAATGCTATAGGACCTATGCAAGAACCTAACATGATCAAATTTGACTCATGACAATACAGCTTTAAAAAATGCATTGGCAGCAATTGTACCGATCATCTACTTTCAATGAATTATCAGCAAATTGGTGAAAGTACACCTATTAAAAAAAAAATAACAGCCTCCTCCATATCCCCTCTAGCTGTCCTGTCCATCACCAAGATAGGTGCGTTTTCTGCCATTTTAGGTAGAAGTAATGTTCAACCAATTTGCTTCTAATTTAGACAAAGTAGTAGGAAAGTTTATCAAACAAACTCTACATATGAGCTCTATCTATTTTACAATACGTGTAATATGTATTCACAAAATGTCCATTTTCTATATGTGTGAACTTCACATCTTTTTTTTTTTTTAGTAAGTTTTAGTGCATGATGAGGTGGTGTTTACCTATAGGATCCACCATCTCTTGGACTGGGCACCATTGATGGTATTTATTGGGCCCCACGTTCTTAAGTAAATCTCAATATTGCTTCAAAAAGGTAGCTATGCATATACAGTTTACAGACAGAATGTTAACATATTAAGCAAGAGTGTGACAACTTATCAGTGCTAAATGTGCCATAAAAAAACCCAGCATGTAAAATTCTTAGCTTTGACAAGTGACAACATATCTGGCAAAATGCATTGTAAACCAAATGTAATTTTTAGCTGCAGTAAATTTTAGACAATCAAAATGATGTTAAAATGTGTGTGTTTCTTACAGTCTAGAGGCTGCTTATTCTGATGGAGGAAAACACTGACAGCATCCTTCATGATCACTGAAAGAACTGTTCTCCTTTCTCCTGCCCCACACTGATCTATCTGATCGGTGCAGTGCAGGGGAGAAAGTCACCAGGACTTGCACGGATGTTGCGCATCCTGTGTAGCTGAAAAAACTTCTGCAAGACTAGCCCTTGGACCTCTTTATGAAAAGAAGAACGACACTCCTGATATGTGAGGTGGCATGGATAGGGTCCCAATCAAACAAAGTTGTTGATTAGCCATTGAACCTTTCAGGTCATGTGATCAGTCACATTCCTGGAAGGAATTTCAAGATGTGGTAATGTATACGATGGATGAGTGTACATATATATATATATATATAAGTGTTTGTGTGTGTGGAGCTGCATGAGTATATAAGAGAGCTGTTGGTGTATGTAAGAAAGCTGTGTACAAGTATGTAGCAAAACAGTGCGTGTATGTAACAGAGGTGTGAGTGCATACTTCAAAGCTGTAGAAAAGCTATATGTGTTAGAACTGTGTTTGTGTATGGAGGAGAGTTGTGTGTGTATTTCGGAAAATTGCGTGTGTGATAGTAGTAGAGTTGTGTGTATGCAGGAGAGATGTGTGTATGTAGGAAAGAGGGTGGAAACTTATCAATGCTATAGGACCTATGCAAGAACCTAACATGATCAAATTTGACTCATGACAATACAGCTTTAAAAAATGCATTGGCAGCAATTGTACCGATCATCTACTTTCAATTAATTATCAGTAAATTGGTGAAAGTACACCTATTAAAAAAAAAATAACAGCCTCCTCCATATCCCCTCTAGCTGTCCTGTCCATCACCAAGATAGGTGCGTTTTCTGCCATTTTAGGTAGAAGTAATGTTCAACCAATTTGCTTCTAATTTAGACAAAGTAGTAGGAAAGTTTATCAAACAAACTCTACATATGAGCTCTATCTATTTTACAATACGTGTAATATGTATTCACAAAATGTCCATTTTCTATATGTGTGAACTTCACATCTTTTTTTTTTTTAGTAAGTTTTAGTGCATGATGAGGTGGTGTTTACCTATAGGATCCACCATCTCTTGGACTGGGCACCATTGATGGTATTTATTGGGCCCCACGTTCTTAAGTAAATCTCAATATTGCTTCAAAAAGGTAGATATGCATATACAGTTTACAGACAGAATGTTAACATATTAAGCAAGAGTGTGACAACTTATCAGTGCTAAATGTGCCATAAAAAAACCCAGCATGTAAAATTCTTAGCTTTGACAAGTGACAACATATCTGGCAAAATGCATTGTAAACCAAATGTAATTTTTAGCTGCAGTAAATTTTAGACAATCAAAATGATGTTAAAATGTGTGTGTTTCTTACAGTCTAGAGGCTGCTTATTCTGATGGAGGAAAACACTGACAGCATCCTTCATGATCACTGAAAGAACTGTTCTCCTTTCTCCTGCCCCACACTGATCTATCTGATCGGTGCAGTGCAGGGGAGAAAGTCACCAGGACTTGCACGGATGTTGCGCATCCTGTGTAGCTGAAAAAACTTCTGCAAGACTAGCCCTTGGACCTCTTTATGAAAAGAAGAACGACACTCCTGATATGTGAGGTGGCATGGATAGGGTCCCAATCAAACAAAGTTGTTGATTAGCCATTGAACCTTTCAGGTCATGTGATCAGTCACATTCCTGGAAGGAATTTCAAGATGTGGTAATGTATACGATGGATGAGTGTACATATATATATATATATATATATATATATATATATATATAAGTGTTTGTGTGTGTGGAGCTGCATGAGTATATAAGAGAGCTGTTGGTGTATGTAAGAAAGCTGTGTACAAGTATGTAGCAAAACAGTGCGTGTATGTAACAGAGGTGTGAGTGCATACTTCAAAGCTGTAGAAAAGCTATATGTGTTAGAACTGTGTTTGTGTATGGAGGAGAGTTGTGTGTGTATTTCGGAAAATTGCGTGTGTGATAGTAGTAGAGTTGTGTGTATGCAGGAGAGATGTGTGTATGTAGGAAAGAGGGTGGAAACTTATCAATGCTATAGGACCTATGCAAGAACCTAACATGATCAAATTTGACTCATGACAATACAGCTTTAAAAAATGCATTGGCAGCAATTGTACCGATCATCTACTTTCAATGAATTATCAGCAAATTGGTGAAAGTACACCTATTAAAAAAAAAATAACAGCCTCCTCCATATCCCCTCTAGCTGTCCTGTCCATCACCAAGATAGGTGCGTTTTCTGCCATTTTAGGTAGAAGTAATGTTCAACCAATTTGCTTCTAATTTAGACAAAGTAGTAGGAAAGTTTATCAAACAAACTCTACATATGAGCTCTATCTATTTTACAATACGTGTAATATGTATTCACAAAATGTCCATTTTCTATATGTGTGAACTTCACATCTTTTTTTTTTTTTAGTAAGTTTTAGTGCATGATGAGGTGGTGTTTACCTATAGGATCCACCATCTCTTGGACTGGGCACCATTGATGGTATTTATTGGGCCCCACGTTCTTAAGTAAATCTCAATATTGCTTCAAAAAGGTAGCTATGCATATACAGTTTACAGACAGAATGTTAACATATTAAGCAAGAGTGTGACAACTTATCAGTGCTAAATGTGCCATAAAAAAACCCAGCATGTAAAATTCTTAGCTTTGACAAGTGACAACATATCTGGCAAAATGCATTGTAAACCAAATGTAATTTTTAGCTGCAGTAAATTTTAGACAATCAAAATGATGTTAAAATGTGTGTGTTTCTTACAGTCTAGAGGCTGCTTATTCTGATGGAGGAAAACACTGACAGCATCCTTCATGATCACTGAAAGAACTGTTCTCCTTTCTCCTGCCCCACACTGATCTATCTGATCGGTGCAGTGCAGGGGAGAAAGTCACCAGGACTTGCACGGATGTTGCGCATCCTGTGTAGCTGAAAAAACTTCTGCAAGACTAGCCCTTGGACCTCTTTATGAAAAGAAGAGACACTCCTGATATGTGAGGTGGCATGGATAGGGTCCCAATCAAACAAAGTTGTTGATTAGCCATTGAACCTTTCAGGTCATGTGATCAGTCACATTCCTGGAAGGAATTTCAAGATGTGGTAATGTATACGATGGATGAGTGTACATATATATATATATATATATATATATATATAAGTGTTTGTGTGTGTGGAGCTGCATGAGTATATAAGAGAGCTGTTGGTGTATGTAAGAAAGCTGTGTACAAGTATGTAGCAAAACAGTGCGTGTATGTAACAGAGGTGTGAGTGCATACTTCAAAGCTGTAGAAAAGCTATATGTGTTAGAACTGTGTTTGTGTATGGAGGAGAGTTGTGTGTGTATTTCGGAAAATTGCGTGTGTGATAGTAGTAGAGTTGTGTGTATGCAGGAGAGATGTGTGTATGTAGGAAAGAGGGTGGAAACTTATCAATGCTATAGGACCTATGCAAGAACCTAACATGATCAAATTTGACTCATGACAATACAGCTTTAAAAAATGCATTGGCAGCAATTGTACCGATCATCTACTTTCAATTAATTATCAGCAAATTGGTGAAAGTACACCTATTAAAAAAAAAATAACAGCCTCCTCCATATCCCCTCTAGCTGTCCTGTCCATCACCAAGATAGGTGCGTTTTCTGCCATTTTAGGTAGAAGTAATGTTCAACCAATTTGCTTCTAATTTAGACAAAGTAGTAGGAAAGTTTATCAAACAAACTCTACATATGAGCTCTATCTATTTTACAATACGTGTAATATGTATTCACAAAATGTCCATTTTCTATATGTGTGAACTTCACATCTTTTTTTTTTTTTAGTAAGTTTTAGTGCATGATGAGGTGGTGTTTACCTATAGGATCCACCATCTCTTGGACTGGGCACCATTGATGGTATTTATTGGGCCCCACGTTCTTAAGTAAATCTCAATATTGCTTCAAAAAGGTAGCTATGCATATACAGTTTACAGACAGAATGTTAACATATTAAGCAAGAGTGTGACAACTTATCAGTGCTAAATGTGCCATAAAAAAACCCAGCATGTAAAATTCTTAGCTTTGACAAGTGACAACATATCTGGCAAAATGCATTGTAAACCAAATGTAATTTTTAGCTGCAGTAAATTTTAGACAATCAAAATGATGTTAAAATGTGTGTGTTTCTTACAGTCTAGAGGCTGCTTATTCTGATGGAGGAAAACACTGACAGCATCCTTCATGATCACTGAAAGAACTGTTCTCCTTTCTCCTGCCCCACACTGATCTATCTGATCGGTGCAGTGCAGGGGAGAAAGTCACCAGGACTTGCACGGATGTTGCGCATCCTGTGTAGCTGAAAAAACTTCTGCAAGACTAGCCCTTGGACCTCTTTATGAAAAGAAGAACGACACTCCTGATATGTGAGGTGGCATGGATAGGGTCCCAATCAAACAAAGTTGTTGATTAGCCATTGAACCTTTCAGGTCATGTGATCAGTCACATTCCTGGAAGGAATTTCAAGATGTGGTAATGTATACGATGGATGAGTGTACATATATATATATATATATATAAGTGTTTGTGTGTGTGGAGCTGCATGAGTATATAAGAGAGCTGTTGGTGTATGTAAGAAAGCTGTGTACAAGTATGTAGCAAAACAGTGCGTGTATGTAACAGAGGTGTGAGTGCATACTTCAAAGCTGTAGAAAAGCTATATGTGTTAGAACTGTGTTTGTGTATGGAGGAGAGTTGTGTGTGTATTTCGGAAAATTGCGTGTGTGATAGTAGTAGAGTTGTGTGTATGCAGGAGAGATGTGTGTATGTAGGAAAGAGGGTGGAAACTTATCAATGCTATAGGACCTATGCAAGAACCTAACATGATCAAATTTGACTCATGACAATACAGCTTTAAAAAATGCATTGGCAGCAATTGTACCGATCATCTACTTTCAATGAATTATCAGCAAATTGGTGAAAGTACACCTATTAAAAAAAAAATAACAGCCTCCTCCATATCCCCTCTAGCTGTCCTGTCCATCACCAAGATAGGTGCGTTTTCTGCCATTTTAGGTAGAAGTAATGTTCAACCAATTTGCTTCTAATTTAGACAAAGTAGTAGGAAAGTTTATCAAACAAACTCTACATATGAGCTCTATCTATTTTACAATACGTGTAATATGTATTCACAAAATGTCCATTTTCTATATGTGTGAACTTCACATCTTTTTTTTTTTTTAGTAAGTTTTAGTGCATGATGAGGTGGTGTTTACCTATAGGATCCACCATCTCTTGGACTGGGCACCATTGATGGTATTTATTGGGCCCCACGTTCTTAAGTAAATCTCAATATTGCTTCAAAAAGGTAGCTATGCATATACAGTTTACAGACAGAATGTTAACATATTAAGCAAGAGTGTGACAACTTATCAGTGCTAAATGTGCCATAAAAAAACCCAGCATGTAAAATTCTTAGCTTTGACAAGTGACAACATATCTGGCAAAATGCATTGTAAACCAAATGTAATTTTTAGCTGCAGTAAATTTTAGACAATCAAAATGATGTTAAAATGTGTGTGTTTCTTACAGTCTAGAGGCTGCTTATTCTGATGGAGGAAAACACTGACAGCATCCTTCATGATCACTGAAAGAACTGTTCTCCTTTCTCCTGCCCCACACTGATCTATCTGATCGGTGCAGTGCAGGGGAGAAAGTCACCAGGACTTGCACGGATGTTGCGCATCCTGTGTAGCTGAAAAAACTTCTGCAAGACTAGCCCTTGGACCTCTTTATGAAAAGAAGAACGACACTCCTGATATGTGAGGTGGCATGGATAGGGTCCCAATCAAACAAAGTTGTTGATTAGCCATTGAACCTTTCAGGTCATGTGATCAGTCACATTCCTGGAAGGAATTTCAAGATGTGGTAATGTATACGATGGATGAGTGTACATATATATATATATATATAAGTGTTTGTGTGTGTGGAGCTGCATGAGTATATAAGAGAGCTGTTGGTGTATGTAAGAAAGCTGTGTACAAGTATGTAGCAAAACAGTGCGTGTATGTAACAGAGGTGTGAGTGCATACTTCAAAGCTGTAGAAAAGCTATATGTGTTAGAACTGTGTTTGTGTATGGAGGAGAGTTGTGTGTGTATTTCGGAAAATTGCGTGTGTGATAGTAGTAGAGTTGTGTGTATGCAGGAGAGATGTGTGTATGTAGGAAAGAGGGTGGAAACTTATCAATGCTATAGGACCTATGCAAGAACCTAACATGATCAAATTTGACTCATGACAATACAGCTTTAAAAAATGCATTGGCAGCAATTGTACCGATCATCTACTTTCAATTAATTATCAGTAAATTGGTGAAAGTACACCTATTAAAAAAAAAATAACAGCCTCCTCCATATCCCCTCTAGCTGTCCTGTCCATCACCAAGATAGGTGCGTTTTCTGCCATTTTAGGTAGAAGTAATGTTCAACCAATTTGCTTCTAATTTAGACAAAGTAGTAGGAAAGTTTATCAAACAAACTCTACATATGAGCTCTATCTATTTTACAATACGTGTAATATGTATTCACAAAATGTCCATTTTCTATATGTGTGAACTTCACATCTTTTTTTTTTTTAGTAAGTTTTAGTGCATGATGAGGTGGTGTTTACCTATAGGATCCACCATCTCTTGGACTGGGCACCATTGATGGTATTTATTGGGCCCCACGTTCTTAAGTAAATCTCAATATTGCTTCAAAAAGGTAGATATGCATATACAGTTTACAGACAGAATGTTAACATATTAAGCAAGAGTGTGACAACTTATCAGTGCTAAATGTGCCATAAAAAAACCCAGCATGTAAAATTCTTAGCTTTGACAAGTGACAACATATCTGGCAAAATGCATTGTAAACCAAATGTAATTTTTAGCTGCAGTAAATTTTAGACAATCAAAATGATGTTAAAATGTGTGTGTTTCTTACAGTCTAGAGGCTGCTTATTCTGATGGAGGAAAACACTGACAGCATCCTTCATGATCACTGAAAGAACTGTTCTCCTTTCTCCTGCCCCACACTGATCTATCTGATCGGTGCAGTGCAGGGGAGAAAGTCACCAGGACTTGCACGGATGTTGCGCATCCTGTGTAGCTGAAAAAACTTCTGCAAGACTAGCCCTTGGACCTCTTTATGAAAAGAAGAACGACACTCCTGATATGTGAGGTGGCATGGATAGGGTCCCAATCAAACAAAGTTGTTGATTAGCCATTGAACCTTTCAGGTCATGTGATCAGTCACATTCCTGGAAGGAATTTCAAGATGTGGTAATGTATACGATGGATGAGTGTACATATATATATATATATATATATATATATATATATATATATAAGTGTTTGTGTGTGTGGAGCTGCATGAGTATATAAGAGAGCTGTTGGTGTATGTAAGAAAGCTGTGTACAAGTATGTAGCAAAACAGTGCGTGTATGTAACAGAGGTGTGAGTGCATACTTCAAAGCTGTAGAAAAGCTATATGTGTTAGAACTGTGTTTGTGTATGGAGGAGAGTTGTGTGTGTATTTCGGAAAATTGCGTGTGTGATAGTAGTAGAGTTGTGTGTATGCAGGAGAGATGTGTGTATGTAGGAAAGAGGGTGGAAACTTATCAATGCTATAGGACCTATGCAAGAACCTAACATGATCAAATTTGACTCATGACAATACAGCTTTAAAAAATGCATTGGCAGCAATTGTACCGATCATCTACTTTCAATTAATTATCAGTAAATTGGTGAAAGTACACCTATTAAAAAAAAAATAACAGCCTCCTCCATATCCCCTCTAGCTGTCCTGTCCATCACCAAGATAGGTGCGTTTTCTGCCATTTTAGGTAGAAGTAATGTTCAACCAATTTGCTTCTAATTTAGACAAAGTAGTAGGAAAGTTTATCAAACAAACTCTACATATGAGCTCTATCTATTTTACAATACGTGTAATATGTATTCACAAAATGTCCATTTTCTATATGTGTGAACTTCACATCTTTTTTTTTTTTAGTAAGTTTTAGTGCATGATGAGGTGGTGTTTACCTATAGGATCCACCATCTCTTGGACTGGGCACCATTGATGGTATTTATTGGGCCCCACGTTCTTAAGTAAATCTCAATATTGCTTCAAAAAGGTAGATATGCATATACAGTTTACAGACAGAATGTTAACATATTAAGCAAGAGTGTGACAACTTATCAGTGCTAAATGTGCCATAAAAAAACCCAGCATGTAAAATTCTTAGCTTTGACAAGTGACAACATATCTGGCAAAATGCATTGTAAACCAAATGTAATTTTTAGCTGCAGTAAATTTTAGACAATCAAAATGATGTTAAAATGTGTGTGTTTCTTACAGTCTAGAGGCTGCTTATTCTGATGGAGGAAAACACTGACAGCATCCTTCATGATCACTGAAAGAACTGTTCTCCTTTCTCCTGCCCCACACTGATCTATCTGATCGGTGCAGTGCAGGGGAGAAAGTCACCAGGACTTGCACGGATGTTGCGCATCCTGTGTAGCTGAAAAAACTTCTGCAAGACTAGCCCTTGGACCTCTTTATGAAAAGAAGAACGACACTCCTGATATGTGAGGTGGCATGGATAGGGTCCCAATCAAACAAAGTTGTTGATTAGCCATTGAACCTTTCAGGTCATGTGATCAGTCACATTCCTGGAAGGAATTTCAAGATGTGGTAATGTATACGATGGATGAGTGTACATATATATATATATATATATATATATATATATATATATAAGTGTTTGTGTGTGTGGAGCTGCATGAGTATATAAGAGAGCTGTTGGTGTATGTAAGAAAGCTGTGTACAAGTATGTAGCAAAACAGTGCGTGTATGTAACAGAGGTGTGAGTGCATACTTCAAAGCTGTAGAAAAGCTATATGTGTTAGAACTGTGTTTGTGTATGGAGGAGAGTTGTGTGTGTATTTCGGAAAATTGCGTGTGTGATAGTAGTAGAGTTGTGTGTATGCAGGAGAGATGTGTGTATGTAGGAAAGAGGGTGGAAACTTATCAATGCTATAGGACCTATGCAAGAACCTAACATGATCAAATTTGACTCATGACAATACAGCTTTAAAAAATGCATTGGCAGCAATTGTACCGATCATCTACTTTCAATGAATTATCAGCAAATTGGTGAAAGTACACCTATTAAAAAAAAAATAACAGCCTCCTCCATATCCCCTCTAGCTGTCCTGTCCATCACCAAGATAGGTGCGTTTTCTGCCATTTTAGGTAGAAGTAATGTTCAACCAATTTGCTTCTAATTTAGACAAAGTAGTAGGAAAGTTTATCAAACAAACTCTACATATGAGCTCTATCTATTTTACAATACGTGTAATATGTATTCACAAAATGTCCATTTTCTATATGTGTGAACTTCACATCTTTTTTTTTTTTTAGTAAGTTTTAGTGCATGATGAGGTGGTGTTTACCTATAGGATCCACCATCTCTTGGACTGGGCACCATTGATGGTATTTATTGGGCCCCACGTTCTTAAGTAAATCTCAATATTGCTTCAAAAAGGTAGCTATGCATATACAGTTTACAGACAGAATGTTAACATATTAAGCAAGAGTGTGACAACTTATCAGTGCTAAATGTGCCATAAAAAAACCCAGCATGTAAAATTCTTAGCTTTGACAAGTGACAACATATCTGGCAAAATGCATTGTAAACCAAATGTAATTTTTAGCTGCAGTAAATTTTAGACAATCAAAATGATGTTAAAATGTGTGTGTTTCTTACAGTCTAGAGGCTGCTTATTCTGATGGAGGAAAACACTGACAGCATCCTTCATGATCACTGAAAGAACTGTTCTCCTTTCTCCTGCCCCACACTGATCTTTCTGATCGGTGCAGTGCAGGGGAGAAAGTCACCAGGACTTGCACGGATGTTGCGCATCCTGTGTAGCTGAAAAAACTTCTGCAAGACTAGCCCTTGGACCTCTTTATGAAAAGAAGAACGACACTCCTGATATGTGAGGTGGCATGGATAGGGTCCCAATCAAACAAAGTTGTTGATTAGCCATTGAACCTTTCAGGTCATGTGATCAGTCACATTCCTGGAAGGAATTTCAAGATGTGGTAATGTATACGATGGATGAGTGTACATATATATATATATATATATATATATATAAGTGTTTGTGTGTGTGGAGCTGCATGAGTATATAAGAGAGCTGTTGGTGTATGTAAGAAAGCTGTGTACAAGTATGTAGCAAAACAGTGCGTGTATGTAACAGAGGTGTGAGTGCATACTTCAAAGCTGTAGAAAAGCTATATGTGTTAGAACTGTGTTTGTGTATGGAGGAGAGTTGTGTGTGTATTTCGGAAAATTGCGTGTGTGATAGTAGTAGAGTTGTGTGTATGCAGGAGAGATGTGTGTATGTAGGAAAGAGGGTGGAAACTTATCAATGCTATAGGACCTATGCAAGAACCTAACATGATCAAATTTGACTCATGACAATACAGCTTTAAAAAATGCATTGGCAGCAATTGTACCGATCATCTACTTTCAATGAATTATCAGCAAATTGGTGAAAGTACACCTATTAAAAAAAAAATAACAGCCTCCTCCATATCCCCTCTAGCTGTCCTGTCCATCACCAAGATAGGTGCGTTTTCTGCCATTTTAGGTAGAAGTAATGTTCAACCAATTTGCTTCTAATTTAGACAAAGTAGTAGGAAAGTTTATCAAACAAACTCTACATATGAGCTCTATCTATTTTACAATACGTGTAATATGTATTCACAAAATGTCCATTTTCTATATGTGTGAACTTCACATCTTTTTTTTTTTTTAGTAAGTTTTAGTGCATGATGAGGTGGTGTTTACCTATAGGATCCACCATCTCTTGGACTGGGCACCATTGATGGTATTTATTGGGCCCCACGTTCTTAAGTAAATCTCAATATTGCTTCAAAAAGGTAGCTATGCATATACAGTTTACAGACAGAATGTTAACATATTAAGCAAGAGTGTGACAACTTATCAGTGCTAAATGTGCCATAAAAAAACCCAGCATGTAAAATTCTTAGCTTTGACAAGTGACAACATATCTGGCAAAATGCATTGTAAACCAAATGTAATTTTTAGCTGCAGTAAATTTTAGACAATCAAAATGATGTTAAAATGTGTGTGTTTCTTACAGTCTAGAGGCTGCTTATTCTGATGGAGGAAAACACTGACAGCATCCTTCATGATCACTGAAAGAACTGTTCTCCTTTCTCCTGCCCCACACTGATCTATCTGATCGGTGCAGTGCAGGGGAGAAAGTCACCAGGACTTGCACGGATGTTGCGCATCCTGTGTAGCTGAAAAAACTTCTGCAAGACTAGCCCTTGGACCTCTTTATGAAAAGAAGAACGACACTCCTGATATGTGAGGTGGCATGGATAGGGTCCCAATCAAACAAAGTTGTTGATTAGCCATTGAACCTTTCAGGTCATGTGATCAGTCACATTCCTGGAAGGAATTTCAAGATGTGGTAATGTATACGATGGATGAGTGTACATATATATATATATATATAAGTGTTTGTGTGTGTGGAGCTGCATGAGTATATAAGAGAGCTGTTGGTGTATGTAAGAAAGCTGTGTACAAGTATGTAGCAAAACAGTGCGTGTATGTAACAGAGGTGTGAGTGCATACTTCAAAGCTGTAGAAAAGCTATATGTGTTAGAACTGTGTTTGTGTATGGAGGAGAGTTGTGTGTGTATTTCGGAAAATTGCGTGTGTGATAGTAGTAGAGTTGTGTGTATGCAGGAGAGATGTGTGTATGTAGGAAAGAGGGTGGAAACTTATCAATGCTATAGGACCTATGCAAGAACCTAACATGATCAAATTTGACTCATGACAATACAGCTTTAAAAAATGCATTGGCAGCAATTGTACCGATCATCTACTTTCAATTAATTATCAGTAAATTGGTGAAAGTACACCTATTAAAAAAAAAATAACAGCCTCCTCCATATCCCCTCTAGCTGTCCTGTCCATCACCAAGATAGGTGCGTTTTCTGCCATTTTAGGTAGAAGTAATGTTCAACCAATTTGCTTCTAATTTAGACAAAGTAGTAGGAAAGTTTATCAAACAAACTCTACATATGAGCTCTATCTATTTTACAATACGTGTAATATGTATTCACAAAATGTCCATTTTCTATATGTGTGAACTTCACATCTTTTTTTTTTTTAGTAAGTTTTAGTGCATGATGAGGTGGTGTTTACCTATAGGATCCACCATCTCTTGGACTGGGCACCATTGATGGTATTTATTGGGCCCCACGTTCTTAAGTAAATCTCAATATTGCTTCAAAAAGGTAGATATGCATATACAGTTTACAGACAGAATGTTAACATATTAAGCAAGAGTGTGACAACTTATCAGTGCTAAATGTGCCATAAAAAAACCCAGCATGTAAAATTCTTAGCTTTGACAAGTGACAACATATCTGGCAAAATGCATTGTAAACCAAATGTAATTTTTAGCTGCAGTAAATTTTAGACAATCAAAATGATGTTAAAATGTGTGTGTTTCTTACAGTCTAGAGGCTGCTTATTCTGATGGAGGAAAACACTGACAGCATCCTTCATGATCACTGAAAGAACTGTTCTCCTTTCTCCTGCCCCACACTGATCTATCTGATCGGTGCAGTGCAGGGGAGAAAGTCACCAGGACTTGCACGGATGTTGCGCATCCTGTGTAGCTGAAAAAACTTCTGCAAGACTAGCCCTTGGACCTCTTTATGAAAAGAAGAACGACACTCCTGATATGTGAGGTGGCATGGATAGGGTCCCAATCAAACAAAGTTGTTGATTAGCCATTGAACCTTTCAGGTCATGTGATCAGTCACATTCCTGGAAGGAATTTCAAGATGTGGTAATGTATACGATGGATGAGTGTACATATATATATATATATATATATATATATATATATATAAGTGTTTGTGTGTGTGGAGCTGCATGAGTATATAAGAGAGCTGTTGGTGTATGTAAGAAAGCTGTGTACAAGTATGTAGCAAAACAGTGCGTGTATGTAACAGAGGTGTGAGTGCATACTTCAAAGCTGTAGAAAAGCTATATGTGTTAGAACTGTGTTTGTGTATGGAGGAGAGTTGTGTGTGTATTTCGGAAAATTGCGTGTGTGATAGTAGTAGAGTTGTGTGTATGCAGGAGAGATGTGTGTATGTAGGAAAGAGGGTGGAAACTTATCAATGCTATAGGACCTATGCAAGAACCTAACATGATCAAATTTGACTCATGACAATACAGCTTTAAAAAATGCATTGGCAGCAATTGTACCGATCATCTACTTTCAATGAATTATCAGCAAATTGGTGAAAGTACACCTATTAAAAAAAAAATAACAGCCTCCTCCATATCCCCTCTAGCTGTCCTGTCCATCACCAAGATAGGTGCGTTTTCTGCCATTTTAGGTAGAAGTAATGTTCAACCAATTTGCTTCTAATTTAGACAAAGTAGTAGGAAAGTTTATCAAACAAACTCTACATATGAGCTCTATCTATTTTACAATACGTGTAATATGTATTCACAAAATGTCCATTTTCTATATGTGTGAACTTCACATCTTTTTTTTTTTTTAGTAAGTTTTAGTGCATGATGAGGTGGTGTTTACCTATAGGATCCACCATCTCTTGGACTGGGCACCATTGATGGTATTTATTGGGCCCCACGTTCTTAAGTAAATCTCAATATTGCTTCAAAAAGGTAGCTATGCATATACAGTTTACAGACAGAATGTTAACATATTAAGCAAGAGTGTGACAACTTATCAGTGCTAAATGTGCCATAAAAAAACCCAGCATGTAAAATTCTTAGCTTTGACAAGTGACAACATATCTGGCAAAATGCATTGTAAACCAAATGTAATTTTTAGCTGCAGTAAATTTTAGACAATCAAAATGATGTTAAAATGTGTGTGTTTCTTACAGTCTAGAGGCTGCTTATTCTGATGGAGGAAAACACTGACAGCATCCTTCATGATCACTGAAAGAACTGTTCTCCTTTCTCCTGCCCCACACTGATCTATCTGATCGGTGCAGTGCAGGGGAGAAAGTCACCAGGACTTGCACGGATGTTGCGCATCCTGTGTAGCTGAAAAAACTTCTGCAAGACTAGCCCTTGGACCTCTTTATGAAAAGAAGAACGACACTCCTGATATGTGAGGTGGCATGGATAGGGTCCCAATCAAACAAAGTTGTTGATTAGCCATTGAACCTTTCAGGTCATGTGATCAGTCACATTCCTGGAAGGAATTTCAAGATGTGGTAATGTATACGATGGATGAGTGTACATATATATATATATATATATATATATATATATAAGTGTTTGTGTGTGTGGAGCTGCATGAGTATATAAGAGAGCTGTTGGTGTATGTAAGAAAGCTGTGTACAAGTATGTAGCAAAACAGTGCGTGTATGTAACAGAGGTGTGAGTGCATACTTCAAAGCTGTAGAAAAGCTATATGTGTTAGAACTGTGTTTGTGTATGGAGGAGAGTTGTGTGTGTATTTCGGAAAATTGCGTGTGTGATAGTAGTAGAGTTGTGTGTATGCAGGAGAGATGTGTGTATGTAGGAAAGAGGGTGGAAACTTATCAATGCTATAGGACCTATGCAAGAACCTAACATGATCAAATTTGACTCATGACAATACAGCTTTAAAAAATGCATTGGCAGCAATTGTACCGATCATCTACTTTCAATTAATTATCAGCAAATTGGTGAAAGTACACCTATTAAAAAAAAAATAACAGCCTCCTCCATATCCCCTCTAGCTGTCCTGTCCATCACCAAGATAGGTGCGTTTTCTGCCATTTTAGGTAGAAGTAATGTTCAACCAATTTGCTTCTAATTTAGACAAAGTAGTAGGAAAGTTTATCAAACAAACTCTACATATGAGCTCTATCTATTTTACAATACGTGTAATATGTATTCACAAAATGTCCATTTTCTATATGTGTGAACTTCACATCTTTTTTTTTTTTTAGTAAGTTTTAGTGCATGATGAGGTGGTGTTTACCTATAGGATCCACCATCTCTTGGACTGGGCACCATTGATGGTATTTATTGGGCCCCACGTTCTTAAGTAAATCTCAATATTGCTTCAAAAAGGTAGCTATGCATATACAGTTTACAGACAGAATGTTAACATATTAAGCAAGAGTGTGACAACTTATCAGTGCTAAATGTGCCATAAAAAAACCCAGCATGTAAAATTCTTAGCTTTGACAAGTGACAACATATCTGGCAAAATGCATTGTAAACCAAATGTAATTTTTAGCTGCAGTAAATTTTAGACAATCAAAATGATGTTAAAATGTGTGTGTTTCTTACAGTCTAGAGGCTGCTTATTCTGATGGAGGAAAACACTGACAGCATCCTTCATGATCACTGAAAGAACTGTTCTCCTTTCTCCTGCCCCACACTGATCTATCTGATCGGTGCAGTGCAGGGGAGAAAGTCACCAGGACTTGCACGGATGTTGCGCATCCTGTGTAGCTGAAAAAACTTCTGCAAGACTAGCCCTTGGACCTCTTTATGAAAAGAAGAACGACACTCCTGATATGTGAGGTGGCATGGATAGGGTCCCAATCAAACAAAGTTGTTGATTAGCCATTGAACCTTTCAGGTCATGTGATCAGTCACATTCCTGGAAGGAATTTCAAGATGTGGTAATGTATACGATGGATGAGTGTACATATATATATATATATATATATATATAAGTGTTTGTGTGTGTGGAGCTGCATGAGTATATAAGAGAGCTGTTGGTGTATGTAAGAAAGCTGTGTACAAGTATGTAGCAAAACAGTGCGTGTATGTAACAGAGGTGTGAGTGCATACTTCAAAGCTGTAGAAAAGCTATATGTGTTAGAACTGTGTTTGTGTATGGAGGAGAGTTGTGTGTGTATTTCGGAAAATTGCGTGTGTGATAGTAGTAGAGTTGTGTGTATGCAGGAGAGATGTGTGTATGTAGGAAAGAGGGTGGAAACTTATCAATGCTATAGGACCTATGCAAGAACCTAACATGATCAAATTTGACTCATGACAATACAGCTTTAAAAAATGCATTGGCAGCAATTGTACCGATCATCTACTTTCAATGAATTATCAGCAAATTGGTGAAAGTACACCTATTAAAAAAAAAATAACAGCCTCCTCCATATCCCCTCTAGCTGTCCTGTCCATCACCAAGATAGGTGCGTTTTCTGCCATTTTAGGTAGAAGTAATGTTCAACCAATTTGCTTCTAATTTAGACAAAGTAGTAGGAAAGTTTATCAAACAAACTCTACATATGAGCTCTATCTATTTTACAATACGTGTAATATGTATTCACAAAATGTCCATTTTCTATATGTGTGAACTTCACATCTTTTTTTTTTTTTAGTAAGTTTTAGTGCATGATGAGGTGGTGTTTACCTATAGGATCCACCATCTCTTGGACTGGGCACCATTGATGGTATTTATTGGGCCCCACGTTCTTAAGTAAATCTCAATATTGCTTCAAAAAGGTAGCTATGCATATACAGTTTACAGACAGAATGTTAACATATTAAGCAAGAGTGTGACAACTTATCAGTGCTAAATGTGCCATAAAAAAACCCAGCATGTAAAATTCTTAGCTTTGACAAGTGACAACATATCTGGCAAAATGCATTGTAAACCAAATGTAATTTTTAGCTGCAGTAAATTTTAGACAATCAAAATGATGTTAAAATGTGTGTGTTTCTTACAGTCTAGAGGCTGCTTATTCTGATGGAGGAAAACACTGACAGCATCCTTCATGATCACTGAAAGAACTGTTCTCCTTTCTCCTGCCCCACACTGATCTATCTGATCGGTGCAGTGCAGGGGAGAAAGTCACCAGGACTTGCACGGATGTTGCGCATCCTGTGTAGCTGAAAAAACTTCTGCAAGACTAGCCCTTGGACCTCTTTATGAAAAGAAGAACGACACTCCTGATATGTGAGGTGGCATGGATAGGGTCCCAATCAAACAAAGTTGTTGATTAGCCATTGAACCTTTCAGGTCATGTGATCAGTCACATTCCTGGAAGGAATTTCAAGATGTGGTAATGTATACGATGGATGAGTGTACATATATATATATATATATATATATATAAGTGTTTGTGTGTGTGGAGCTGCATGAGTATATAAGAGAGCTGTTGGTGTATGTAAGAAAGCTGTGTACAAGTATGTAGCAAAACAGTGCGTGTATGTAACAGAGGTGTGAGTGCATACTTCAAAGCTGTAGAAAAGCTATATGTGTTAGAACTGTGTTTGTGTATGGAGGAGAGTTGTGTGTGTATTTCGGAAAATTGCGTGTGTGATAGTAGTAGAGTTGTGTGTATGCAGGAGAGATGTGTGTATGTAGGAAAGAGGGTGGAAACTTATCAATGCTATAGGACCTATGCAAGAACCTAACATGATCAAATTTGACTCATGACAATACAGCTTTAAAAAATGCATTGGCAGCAATTGTACCGATCATCTACTTTCAATGAATTATCAGCAAATTGGTGAAAGTACACCTATTAAAAAAAAAATAACAGCCTCCTCCATATCCCCTC
Organism: Phyllobates terribilis; assembly: GCF_046119375.1. NCBI lineage: Eukaryota > Metazoa > Chordata > Amphibia > Anura > Dendrobatidae > Phyllobates > Phyllobates terribilis. The sequence goes on from NW_027364332.1 coordinate 144,034, forward strand.
TAGCTGTCCTGTCCATCACCAAGATAGGTGCGTTTTCTGCCATTTTAGGTAGAAGTAATGTTCAACCAATTTGCTTCTAATTTAGACAAAGTAGTAGGAAAGTTTATCAAACAAACTCTACATATGAGCTCTATCTATTTTACAATACGTGTAATATGTATTCACAAAATGTCCGTTTTCTATATGTGTGAACTTCACATCTTTTTTTTTTTTAGTAAGTTTTAGTGCATGATGAGGTGGTGTTTACCTATAGGATCCACCATCTCTTGGACTGGGCACCATTGATGGTATTTATTGGGCCCCACGTTCTTAAGTAAATCTCAATATTGCTTCAAAAAGGTAGATATGCATATACAGTTTACAGACAGAATGTTAACATATTAAGCAAGAGTGTGACAACTTATCAGTGCTAAATGTGCCATAAAAAAACCCAGCATGTAAAATTCTTAGCTTTGACAAGTGACAACATATCTGGCAAAATGCATTGTAAACCAAATGTAATTTTTAGCTGCAGTAAATTTTAGACAATCAAAATGATGTTAAAATGTGTGTGTTTCTTACAGTCTAGAGGCTGCTTATTCTGATGGAGGAAAACACTGACAGCATCCTTCATGATCACTGAAAGAACTGTTCTCCTTTCTCCTGCCCCACACTGATCTATCTGATCGGTGCAGTGCAGGGGAGAAAGTCACCAGGACTTGCACGGATGTTGCGCATCCTGTGTAGCTGAAAAAACTTCTGCAAGACTAGCCCTTGGACCTCTTTATGAAAAGAAGAACGACACTCCTGATATGTGAGGTGGCATGGATAGGGTCCCAATCAAACAAAGTTGTTGATTAGCCATTGAACCTTTCAGGTCATGTGATCAGTCACATTCCTGGAAGGAATTTCAAGATGTGGTAATGTATACGATGGATGAGTGTACATATATATATATATATATATATATATAAGTGTTTGTGTGTGTGGAGCTGCATGAGTATATAAGAGAGCTGTTGGTGTATGTAAGAAAGCTGTGTACAAGTATGTAGCAAAACAGTGCGTGTATGTAACAGAGGTGTGAGTGCATACTTCAAAGCTGTAGAAAAGCTATATGTGTTAGAACTGTGTTTGTGTATGGAGGAGAGTTGTGTGTGTATTTCGGAAATTTGCGTGTGTGATAGTAGTAGAGTTGTGTGTATGCAGGAGAGATGTGTGTATGTAGGAAAGAGGGTGGAAACTTATCAATGCTATAGGACCTATGCAAGAACCTAACATGATCAAATTTGACTCATGACAATACAGCTTTAAAAAATGCATTGGCAGCAATTGTACCGATCATCTACTTTCAATGAATTATCAGCAAATTGGTGAAAGTACACCTATTAAAAAAAAAATAACAGCCTCCTCCATATCCCCTCTAGCTGTCCTGTCCATCACCAAGATAGGTGCGTTTTCTGCCATTTTAGGTAGAAGTAATGTTCAACCAATTTGCTTCTAATTTAGACAAAGTAGTAGGAAAGTTTATCAAACAAACTCTACATATGAGCTCTATCTATTTTACAATACGTGTAATATGTATTCACAAAATGTCCATTTTCTATATGTGTGAACTTCACATCTTTTTTTTTTTTAGTAAGTTTTAGTGCATGATGAGGTGGTGTTTACCTATAGGATCCACCATCTCTTGGACTGGGCACCATTGATGGTATTTATTGGGCCCCACGTTCTTAAGTAAATCTCAATATTGTTTCAAAAAGGTAGATATGCATATACAGTTTACAGACAGAATGTTAACATATTAAGCAAGAGTGTGACAACTTATCAGTGCTAAATGTGCCATAAAAAAACCCAGCATGTAAAATTCTTAGCTTTGACAAGTGACAACATATCTGGCAAAATGCATTGTAAACCAAATGTAATTTTTAGCTGCAGTAAATTTTAGACAATCAAAATGATGTTAAAATGTGTGTGTTTCTTACAGTCTAGAGGCTGCTTATTCTGATGGAGGAAAACACTGACAGCATCCTTCATGATCACTGAAAGAACTGTTCTCCTTTCTCCTGCCCCACACTGATCTATCTGATCGGTGCAGTGCAGGGGAGAAAGTCACCAGGACTTGCACGGATGTTGCGCATCCTGTGTAGCTGAAAAAACTTCTGCAAGACTAGCCCTTGGACCTCTTTATGAAAAGAAGAACGACACTCCTGATATGTGAGGTGGCATGGATAGGGTCCCAATCAAACAAAGTTGTTGATTAGCCATTGAACCTTTCAGGTCATGTGATCAGTCACATTCCTGGAAGGAATTTCAAGATGTGGTAATGTATACGATGGATGAGTGTACATATATATATATATATATATATATATAAGTGTTTGTGTGTGTGGAGCTGCATGAGTATATAAGAGAGCTGTTGGTGTATGTAAGAAAGCTGTGTACAAGTATGTAGCAAAACAGTGCGTGTATGTAACAGAGGTGTGAGTGCATACTTCAAAGCTGTAGAAAAGCTATATGTGTTAGAACTGTGTTTGTGTATGGAGGAGAGTTGTGTGTGTATTTCGGAAAATTGCGTGTGTGATAGTAGTAGAGTTGTGTGTATGCAGGAGAGATGTGTGTATGTAGGAAAGAGGGTGGAAACTTATCAATGCTATAGGACCTATGCAAGAACCTAACATGATCAAATTTGACTCATGACAATACAGCTTTAAAAAATGCATTGGCAGCAATTGTACCGATCATCTACTTTCAATGAATTATCAGCAAATTGGTGAAAGTACACCTATTAAAAAAAAAATAACAGCCTCCTCCATATCCCCTCTAGCTGTCCTGTCCATCACCAAGATAGGTGCGTTTTCTGCCATTTTAGGTAGAAGTAATGTTCAACCAATTTGCTTCTAATTTAGACAAAGTAGTAGGAAAGTTTATCAAACAAACTCTACATATGAGCTCTATCTATTTTACAATACGTGTAATATGTATTCACAAAATGTCCATTTTCTATATGTGTGAACTTCACATCTTTTTTTTTTTTTAGTAAGTTTTAGTGCATGATGAGGTGGTGTTTACCTATAGGATCCACCATCTCTTGGACTGGGCACCATTGATGGTATTTATTGGGCCCCACGTTCTTAAGTAAATCTCAATATTGCTTCAAAAAGGTAGCTATGCATATACAGTTTACAGACAGAATGTTAACATATTAAGCAAGAGTGTGACAACTTATCAGTGCTAAATGTGCCATAAAAAAACCCAGCATGTAAAATTCTTAGCTTTGACAAGTGACAACATATCTGGCAAAATGCATTGTAAACCAAATGTAATTTTTAGCTGCAGTAAATTTTAGACAATCAAAATGATGTTAAAATGTGTGTGTTTCTTACAGTCTAGAGGCTGCTTATTCTGATGGAGGAAAACACTGACAGCATCCTTCATGATCACTGAAAGAACTGTTCTCCTTTCTCCTGCCCCACACTGATCTATCTGATCGGTGCAGTGCAGGGGAGAAAGTCACCAGGACTTGCACGGATGTTGCGCATCCTGTGTAGCTGAAAAAACTTCTGCAAGACTAGCCCTTGGACCTCTTTATGAAAAGAAGAACGACACTCCTGATATGTGAGGTGGCATGGATAGGGTCCCAATCAAACAAAGTTGTTGATTAGCCATTGAACCTTTCAGGTCATGTGATCAGTCACATTCCTGGAAGGAATTTCAAGATGTGGTAATGTATACGATGGATGAGTGTACATATATATATATATATATATATATATAAGTGTTTGTGTGTGTGGAGCTGCATGAGTATATAAGAGAGCTGTTGGTGTATGTAAGAAAGCTGTGTACAAGTATGTAGCAAAACAGTGCGTGTATGTAACAGAGGTGTGAGTGCATACTTCAAAGCTGTAGAAAAGCTATATGTGTTAGAACTGTGTTTGTGTATGGAGGAGAGTTGTGTGTGTATTTCGGAAATTTGCGTGTGTGATAGTAGTAGAGTTGTGTGTATGCAGGAGAGATGTGTGTATGTAGGAAAGAGGGTGGAAACTTATCAATGCTATAGGACCTATGCAAGAACCTAACATGATCAAATTTGACTCATGACAATACAGCTTTAAAAAATGCATTGGCAGCAATTGTACCGATCATCTACTTTCAATGAATTATCAGCAAATTGGTGAAAGTACACCTATTAAAAAAAAAATAACAGCCTCCTCCATATCCCCTCTAGCTGTCCTGTCCATCACCAAGATAGGTGCGTTTTCTGCCATTTTAGGTAGAAGTAATGTTCAACCAATTTGCTTCTAATTTAGACAAAGTAGTAGGAAAGTTTATCAAACAAACTCTACATATGAGCTCTATCTATTTTACAATACGTGTAATATGTATTCACAAAATGTCCATTTTCTATATGTGTGAACTTCACATCTTTTTTTTTTTTAGTAAGTTTTAGTGCATGATGAGGTGGTGTTTACCTATAGGATCCACCATCTCTTGGACTGGGCACCATTGATGGTATTTATTGGGCCCCACGTTCTTAAGTAAATCTCAATATTGCTTCAAAAAGGTAGATATGCATATACAGTTTACAGACAGAATGTTAACATATTAAGCAAGAGTGTGACAACTTATCAGTGCTAAATGTGCCATAAAAAAACCCAGCATGTAAAATTCTTAGCTTTGACAAGTGACAACATATCTGGCAAAATGCATTGTAAACCAAATGTAATTTTTAGCTGCAGTAAATTTTAGACAATCAAAATGATGTTAAAATGTGTGTGTTTCTTACAGTCTAGAGGCTGCTTATTCTGATGGAGGAAAACACTGACAGCATCCTTCATGATCACTGAAAGAACTGTTCTCCTTTCTCCTGCCCCACACTGATCTATCTGATCGGTGCAGTGCAGGGGAGAAAGTCACCAGGACTTGCACGGATGTTGCGCATCCTGTGTAGCTGAAAAAACTTCTGCAAGACTAGCCCTTGGACCTCTTTATGAAAAGAAGAACGACACTCCTGATATGTGAGGTGGCATGGATAGGGTCCCAATCAAACAAAGTTGTTGATTAGCCATTGAACCTTTCAGGTCATGTGATCAGTCACATTCCTGGAAGGAATTTCAAGATGTGGTAATGTATACGATGGATGAGTGTACATATATATATATATATATATATATAAGTGTTTGTGTGTGTGGAGCTGCATGAGTATATAAGAGAGCTGTTGGTGTATGTAAGAAAGCTGTGTACAAGTATGTAGCAAAACAGTGCGTGTATGTAACAGAGGTGTGAGTGCATACTTCAAAGCTGTAGAAAAGCTATATGTGTTAGAACTGTGTTTGTGTATGGAGGAGAGTTGTGTGTGTATTTCGGAAAATTGCGTGTGTGATAGTAGTAGAGTTGTGTGTATGCAGGAGAGATGTGTGTATGTAGGAAAGAGGGTGGAAACTTATCAATGCTATAGGACCTATGCAAGAACCTAACATGATCAAATTTGACTCATGACAATACAGCTTTAAAAAATGCATTGGCAGCAATTGTACCGATCATCTACTTTCAATTAATTATCAGTAAATTGGTGAAAGTACACCTATTAAAAAAAAAATAACAGCCTCCTCCATATCCCCTCTAGCTGTCCTGTCCATCACCAAGATAGGTGCGTTTTCTGCCATTTTAGGTAGAAGTAATGTTCAACCAATTTGCTTCTAATTTAGACAAAGTAGTAGGAAAGTTTATCAAACAAACTCTACATATGAGCTCTATCTATTTTACAATACGTGTAATATGTATTCACAAAATGTCCATTTTCTATATGTGTGAACTTCACATCTTTTTTTTTTTTAGTAAGTTTTAGTGCATGATGAGGTGGTGTTTACCTATAGGATCCACCATCTCTTGGACTGGGCACCATTGATGGTATTTATTGGGCCCCACGTTCTTAAGTAAATCTCAATATTGCTTCAAAAAGGTAGATATGCATATACAGTTTACAGACAGAATGTTAACATATTAAGCAAGAGTGTGACAACTTATCAGTGCTAAATGTGCCATAAAAAAACCCAGCATGTAAAATTCTTAGCTTTGACAAGTGACAACATATCTGGCAAAATGCATTGTAAACCAAATGTAATTTTTAGCTGCAGTAAATTTTAGACAATCAAAATGATGTTAAAATGTGTGTGTTTCTTACAGTCTAGAGGCTGCTTATTCTGATGGAGGAAAACACTGACAGCATCCTTCATGATCACTGAAAGAACTGTTCTCCTTTCTCCTGCCCCACACTGATCTATCTGATCGGTGCAGTGCAGGGGAGAAAGTCACCAGGACTTGCACGGATGTTGCGCATCCTGTGTAGCTGAAAAAACTTCTGCAAGACTAGCCCTTGGACCTCTTTATGAAAAGAAGAACGACACTCCTGATATGTGAGGTGGCATGGATAGGGTCCCAATCAAACAAAGTTGTTGATTAGCCATTGAACCTTTCAGGTCATGTGATCAGTCACATTCCTGGAAGGAATTTCAAGATGTGGTAATGTATACGATGGATGAGTGTACATATATATATATATATATATATAAGTGTTTGTGTGTGTGGAGCTGCATGAGTATATAAGAGAGCTGTTGGTGTATGTAAGAAAGCTGTGTACAAGTATGTAGCAAAACAGTGCGTGTATGTAACAGAGGTGTGAGTGCATACTTCAAAGCTGTAGAAAAGCTATATGTGTTAGAACTGTGTTTGTGTATGGAGGAGAGTTGTGTGTGTATTTCGGAAAATTGCGTGTGTGATAGTAGTAGAGTTGTGTGTATGCAGGAGAGATGTGTGTATGTAGGAAAGAGGGTGGAAACTTATCAATGCTATAGGACCTATGCAAGAACCTAACATGATCAAATTTGACTCATGACAATACAGCTTTAAAAAATGCATTGGCAGCAATTGTACCGATCATCTACTTTCAATGAATTATCAGCAAATTGGTGAAAGTACACCTATTAAAAAAAAAATAACAGCCTCCTCCATATCCCCTCTAGCTGTCCTGTCCATCACCAAGATAGGTGCGTTTTCTGCCATTTTAGGTAGAAGTAATGTTCAACCAATTTGCTTCTAATTTAGACAAAGTAGTAGGAAAGTTTATCAAACAAACTCTACATATGAGCTCTATCTATTTTACAATACGTGTAATATGTATTCACAAAATGTCCATTTTCTATATGTGTGAACTTCACATCTTTTTTTTTTTTTAGTAAGTTTTAGTGCATGATGAGGTGGTGTTTACCTATAGGATCCACCATCTCTTGGACTGGGCACCATTGATGGTATTTATTGGGCCCCACGTTCTTAAGTAAATCTCAATATTGCTTCAAAAAGGTAGCTATGCATATACAGTTTACAGACAGAATGTTAACATATTAAGCAAGAGTGTGACAACTTATCAGTGCTAAATGTGCCATAAAAAAACCCAGCATGTAAAATTCTTAGCTTTGACAAGTGACAACATATCTGGCAAAATGCATTGTAAACCAAATGTAATTTTTAGCTGCAGTAAATTTTAGACAATCAAAATGATGTTAAAATGTGTGTGTTTCTTACAGTCTAGAGGCTGCTTATTCTGATGGAGGAAAACACTGACAGCATCCTTCATGATCACTGAAAGAACTGTTCTCCTTTCTCCTGCCCCACACTGATCTATCTGATCGGTGCAGTGCAGGGGAGAAAGTCACCAGGACTTGCACGGATGTTGCGCATCCTGTGTAGCTGAAAAAACTTCTGCAAGACTAGCCCTTGGACCTCTTTATGAAAAGAAGAACGACACTCCTGATATGTGAGGTGGCATGGATAGGGTCCCAATCAAACAAAGTTGTTGATTAGCCATTGAACCTTTCAGGTCATGTGATCAGTCACATTCCTGGAAGGAATTTCAAGATGTGGTAATGTATACGATGGATGAGTGTACATATATATATATATATATATATAAGTGTTTGTGTGTGTGGAGCTGCATGAGTATATAAGAGAGCTGTTGGTGTATGTAAGAAAGCTGTGTACAAGTATGTAGCAAAACAGTGCGTGTATGTAACAGAGGTGTGAGTGCATACTTCAAAGCTGTAGAAAAGCTATATGTGTTAGAACTGTGTTTGTGTATGGAGGAGAGTTGTGTGTGTATTTCGGAAAATTGCGTGTGTGATAGTAGTAGAGTTGTGTGTATGCAGGAGAGATGTGTGTATGTAGGAAAGAGGGTGGAAACTTATCAATGCTATAGGACCTATGCAAGAACCTAACATGATCAAATTTGACTCATGACAATACAGCTTTAAAAAATGCATTGGCAGCAATTGTACCGATCATCTACTTTCAATGAATTATCAGCAAATTGGTGAAAGTACACCTATTAAAAAAAAAATAACAGCCTCCTCCATATCCCCTCTAGCTGTCCTGTCCATCACCAAGATAGGTGCGTTTTCTGCCATTTTAGGTAGAAGTAATGTTCAACCAATTTGCTTCTAATTTAGACAAAGTAGTAGGAAAGTTTATCAAACAAACTCTACATATGAGCTCTATCTATTTTACAATACGTGTAATATGTATTCACAAAATGTCCATTTTCTATATGTGTGAACTTCACATCTTTTTTTTTTTTTAGTAAGTTTTAGTGCATGATGAGGTGGTGTTTACCTATAGGATCCACCATCTCTTGGACTGGGCACCATTGATGGTATTTATTGGGCCCCACGTTCTTAAGTAAATCTCAATATTGCTTCAAAAAGGTAGCTATGCATATACAGTTTACAGACAGAATGTTAACATATTAAGCAAGAGTGTGACAACTTATCAGTGCTAAATGTGCCATAAAAAAACCCAGCATGTAAAATTCTTAGCTTTGACAAGTGACAACATATCTGGCAAAATGCATTGTAAACCAAATGTAATTTTTAGCTGCAGTAAATTTTAGACAATCAAAATGATGTTAAAATGTGTGTGTTTCTTACAGTCTAGAGGCTGCTTATTCTGATGGAGGAAAACACTGACAGCATCCTTCATGATCACTGAAAGAACTGTTCTCCTTTCTCCTGCCCCACACTGATCTATCTGATCGGTGCAGTGCAGGGGAGAAAGTCACCAGGACTTGCACGGATGTTGCGCATCCTGTGTAGCTGAAAAAACTTCTGCAAGACTAGCCCTTGGACCTCTTTATGAAAAGAAGAACGACACTCCTGATATGTGAGGTGGCATGGATAGGGTCCCAATCAAACAAAGTTGTTGATTAGCCATTGAACCTTTCAGGTCATGTGATCAGTCACATTCCTGGAAGGAATTTCAAGATGTGGTAATGTATACGATGGATGAGTGTACATATATATATATATATATATATATATATATATATATATATAAGTGTTTGTGTGTGTGGAGCTGCATGAGTATATAAGAGAGCTGTTGGTGTATGTAAGAAAGCTGTGTACAAGTATGTAGCAAAACAGTGCGTGTATGTAACAGAGGTGTGAGTGCATACTTCAAAGCTGTAGAAAAGCTATATGTGTTAGAACTGTGTTTGTGTATGGAGGAGAGTTGTGTGTGTATTTCGGAAAATTGCGTGTGTGATAGTAGTAGAGTTGTGTGTATGCAGGAGAGATGTGTGTATGTAGGAAAGAGGGTGGAAACTTATCAATGCTATAGGACCTATGCAAGAACCTAACATGATCAAATTTGACTCATGACAATACAGCTTTAAAAAATGCATTGGCAGCAATTGTACCGATCATCTACTTTCAATTAATTATCAGTAAATTGGTGAAAGTACACCTATTAAAAAAAAAATAACAGCCTCCTCCATATCCCCTCTAGCTGTCCTGTCCATCACCAAGATAGGTGCGTTTTCTGCCATTTTAGGTAGAAGTAATGTTCAACCAATTTGCTTCTAATTTAGACAAAGTAGTAGGAAAGTTTATCAAACAAACTCTACATATGAGCTCTATCTATTTTACAATACGTGTAATATGTATTCACAAAATGTCCATTTTCTATATGTGTGAACTTCACATCTTTTTTTTTTTTAGTAAGTTTTAGTGCATGATGAGGTGGTGTTTACCTATAGGATCCACCATCTCTTGGACTGGGCACCATTGATGGTATTTATTGGGCCCCACGTTCTTAAGTAAATCTCAATATTGCTTCAAAAAGGTAGCTATGCATATACAGTTTACAGACAGAATGTTAACATATTAAGCAAGAGTGTGACAACTTATCAGTGCTAAATGTGCCATAAAAAAACCCAGCATGTAAAATTCTTAGCTTTGACAAGTGACAACATATCTGGCAAAATGCATTGTAAACCAAATGTAATTTTTAGCTGCAGTAAATTTTAGACAATCAAAATGATGTTAAAATGTGTGTGTTTCTTACAGTCTAGAGGCTGCTTATTCTGATGGAGGAAAACACTGACAGCATCCTTCATGATCACTGAAAGAACTGTTCTCCTTTCTCCTGCCCCACACTGATCTATCTGATCGGTGCAGTGCAGGGGAGAAAGTCACCAGGACTTGCACGGATGTTGCGCATCCTGTGTAGCTGAAAAAACTTCTGCAAGACTAGCCCTTGGACCTCTTTATGAAAAGAAGAACGACACTCCTGATATGTGAGGTGGCATGGATAGGGTCCCAATCAAACAAAGTTGTTGATTAGCCATTGAACCTTTCAGGTCATGTGATCAGTCACATTCCTGGAAGGAATTTCAAGATGTGGTAATGTATACGATGGATGAGTGTACATATATATATATATATATATATATATATATATATAAGTGTTTGTGTGTGTGGAGCTGCATGAGTATATAAGAGAGCTGTTGGTGTATGTAAGAAAGCTGTGTACAAGTATGTAGCAAAACAGTGCGTGTATGTAACAGAGGTGTGAGTGCATACTTCAAAGCTGTAGAAAAGCTATATGTGTTAGAACTGTGTTTGTGTATGGAGGAGAGTTGTGTGTGTATTTCGGAAAATTGCGTGTGTGATAGTAGTAGAGTTGTGTGTATGCAGGAGAGATGTGTGTATGTAGGAAAGAGGGTGGAAACTTATCAATGCTATAGGACCTATGCAAGAACCTAACATGATCAAATTTGACTCATGACAATACAGCTTTAAAAAATGCATTGGCAGCAATTGTACCGATCATCTACTTTCAATGAATTATCAGCAAATTGGTGAAAGTACACCTATTAAAAAAAAAATAACAGCCTCCTCCATATCCCCTCTAGCTGTCCTGTCCATCACCAAGATAGGTGCGTTTTCTGCCATTTTAGGTAGAAGTAATGTTCAACCAATTTGCTTCTAATTTAGACAAAGTAGTAGGAAAGTTTATCAAACAAACTCTACATATGAGCTCTATCTATTTTACAATACGTGTAATATGTATTCACAAAATGTCCATTTTCTATATGTGTGAACTTCACATCTTTTTTTTTTTTAGTAAGTTTTAGTGCATGATGAGGTGGTGTTTACCTATAGGATCCACCATCTCTTGGACTGGGCACCATTGATGGTATTTATTGGGCCCCACGTTCTTAAGTAAATCTCAATATTGCTTCAAAAAGGTAGATATGCATATACAGTTTACAGACAGAATGTTAACATATTAAGCAAGAGTGTGACAACTTATCAGTGCTAAATGTGCCATAAAAAAACCCAGCATGTAAAATTCTTAGCTTTGACAAGTGACAACATATCTGGCAAAATGCATTGTAAACCAAATGTAATTTTTAGCTGCAGTAAATTTTAGACAATCAAAATGATGTTAAAATGTGTGTGTTTCTTACAGTCTAGAGGCTGCTTATTCTGATGGAGGAAAACACTGACAGCATCCTTCATGATCACTGAAAGAACTGTTCTCCTTTCTCCTGCCCCACACTGATCTATCTGATCGGTGCAGTGCAGGGGAGAAAGTCACCAGGACTTGCACGGATGTTGCGCATACTGTGTAGCTGAAAAAACTTCTGCAAGACTAGCCCTTGGACCTCTTTATGAAAAGAAGAACGACACTCCTGATATGTGAGGTGGCATGGATAGGGTCCCAATCAAACAAAGTTGTTGATTAGCCATTGAACCTTTCAGGTCATGTGATCAGTCACATTCCTGGAAGGAATTTCAAGATGTGGTAATGTATACGATGGATGAGTGTACATATATATATATATATATATATATATAAGTGTTTGTGTGTGTGGAGCTGCATGAGTATATAAGAGAGCTGTTGGTGTATGTAAGAAAGCTGTGTACAAGTATGTAGCAAAACAGTGCGTGTATGTAACAGAGGTGTGAGTGCATACTTCAAAGCTGTAGAAAAGCTATATGTGTTAGAACTGTGTTTGTGTATGGAGGAGAGTTGTGTGTGTATTTCGGAAAATTGCGTGTGTGATAGTAGTAGAGTTGTGTGTATGCAGGAGAGATGTGTGTATGTAGGAAAGAGGGTGGAAACTTATCAATGCTATAGGACCTATGCAAGAACCTAACATGATCAAATTTGACTCATGACAATACAGCTTTAAAAAATGCATTGGCAGCAATTGTACCGATCATCTACTTTCAATTAATTATCAGTAAATTGGTGAAAGTACACCTATTAAAAAAAAAATAACAGCCTCCTCCATATCCCCTCTAGCTGTCCTGTCCATCACCAAGATAGGTGCGTTTTCTGCCATTTTAGGTAGAAGTAATGTTCAACCAATTTGCTTCTAATTTAGACAAAGTAGTAGGAAAGTTTATCAAACAAACTCTACATATGAGCTCTATCTATTTTACAATACGTGTAATATGTATTCACAAAATGTCCATTTTCTATATGTGTGAACTTCACATCTTTTTTTTTTTTAGTAAGTTTTAGTGCATGATGAGGTGGTGTTTACCTATAGGATCCACCATCTCTTGGACTGGGCACCATTGATGGTATTTATTGGGCCCCACGTTCTTAAGTAAATCTCAATATTGCTTCAAAAAGGTAGATATGCATATACAGTTTACAGACAGAATGTTAACATATTAAGCAAGAGTGTGACAACTTATCAGTGCTAAATGTGCCATAAAAAAACCCAGCATGTAAAATTCTTAGCTTTGACAAGTGACAACATATCTGGCAAAATGCATTGTAAACCAAATGTAATTTTTAGCTGCAGTAAATTTTAGACAATCAAAATGATGTTAAAATGTGTGTGTTTCTTACAGTCTAGAGGCTGCTTATTCTGATGGAGGAAAACACTGACAGCATCCTTCATGATCACTGAAAGAACTGTTCTCCTTTCTCCTGCCCCACACTGATCTATCTGATCGGTGCAGTGCAGGGGAGAAAGTCACCAGGACTTGCACGGATGTTGCGCATCCTGTGTAGCTGAAAAAACTTCTGCAAGACTAGCCCTTGGACCTCTTTATGAAAAGAAGAACGACACTCCTGATATGTGAGGTGGCATGGATAGGGTCCCAATCAAACAAAGTTGTTGATTAGCCATTGAACCTTTCAGGTCATGTGATCAGTCACATTCCTGGAAGGAATTTCAAGATGTGGTAATGTATACGATGGATGAGTGTACATATATATATATATATATATAAGTGTTTGTGTGTGTGGAGCTGCATGAGTATATAAGAGAGCTGTTGGTGTATGTAAGAAAGCTGTGTACAAGTATGTAGCAAAACAGTGCGTGTATGTAACAGAGGTGTGAGTGCATACTTCAAAGCTGTAGAAAAGCTATATGTGTTAGAACTGTGTTTGTGTATGGAGGAGAGTTGTGTGTGTATTTCGGAAAATTGCGTGTGTGATAGTAGTAGAGTTGTGTGTATGCAGGAGAGATGTGTGTATGTAGGAAAGAGGGTGGAAACTTATCAATGCTATAGGACCTATGCAAGAACCTAACATGATCAAATTTGACTCATGACAATACAGCTTTAAAAAATGCATTGGCAGCAATTGTACCGATCATCTACTTTCAATGAATTATCAGCAAATTGGTGAAAGTACACCTATTAAAAAAAAAATAACAGCCTCCTCCATATCCCCTCTAGCTGTCCTGTCCATCACCAAGATAGGTGCGTTTTCTGCCATTTTAGGTAGAAGTAATGTTCAACCAATTTGCTTCTAATTTAGACAAAGTAGTAGGAAAGTTTATCAAACAAACTCTACATATGAGCTCTATCTATTTTACAATACGTGTAATATGTATTCACAAAATGTCCATTTTCTATATGTGTGAACTTCACATCTTTTTTTTTTTTTAGTAAGTTTTATGCATGATGAGGTGGTGTTTACCTATAGGATCCACCATCTCTTGGACTGGGCACCATTGATGGTATTTATTGGGCCCACGTTCTTAAGTAAATCTCAATATTGCTTCAAAAAGGTAGCTATGCATATACAGTTTACAGACAGAATGTTAACATATTAAGCAAGAGTGTGACAACTTATCAGTGCTAAATGTGCCATAAAAAAACCCAGCATGTAAAATTCTTAGCTTTGACAAGTGACAACATATCTGGCAAAATGCATTGTAAACCAAATGTAATTTTTAGCTGCAGTAAATTTTAGACAATCAAAATGATGTTAAAATGTGTGTGTTTCTTACAGTCTAGAGGCTGCTTATTCTGATGGAGGAAAACACTGACAGCATCCTTCATGATCACTGAAAGAACTGTTCTCCTTTCTCCTGCCCCACACTGATCTATCTGATCGGTGCAGTGCAGGGGAGAAAGTCACCAGGACTTGCACGGATGTTGCGCATCCTGTGTAGCTGAAAAAACTTCTGCAAGACTAGCCCTTGGACCTCTTTATGAAAAGAAGAACGACACTCCTGATATGTGAGGTGGCATGGATAGGGTCCCAATCAAACAAAGTTGTTGATTAGCCATTGAACCTTTCAGGTCATGTGATCAGTCACATTCCTGGAAGGAATTTCAAGATGTGGTAATGTATACGATGGATGAGTGTACATATATATATATATATATATATATATATATATATATAAGTGTTTGTGTGTGTGGAGCTGCATGAGTATATAAGAGAGCTGTTGGTGTATGTAAGAAAGCTGTGTACAAGTATGTAGCAAAACAGTGCGTGTATGTAACAGAGGTGTGAGTGCATACTTCAAAGCTGTAGAAAAGCTATATGTGTTAGAACTGTGTTTGTGTATGGAGGAGAGTTGTGTGTGTATTTCGGAAAATTGCGTGTGTGATAGTAGTAGAGTTGTGTGTATGCAGGAGAGATGTGTGTATGTAGGAAAGAGGGTGGAAACTTATCAATGCTATAGGACCTATGCAAGAACCTAACATGATCAAATTTGACTCATGACAATACAGCTTTAAAAAATGCATTGGCAGCAATTGTACCGATCATCTACTTTCAATTAATTATCAGTAAATTGGTGAAAGTACACCTATTAAAAAAAAAATAACAGCCTCCTCCATATCCCCTCTAGCTGTCCTGTCCATCACCAAGATAGGTGCGTTTTCTGCCATTTTAGGTAGAAGTAATGTTCAACCAATTTGCTTCTAATTTAGACAAAGTAGTAGGAAAGTTTATCAAACAAACTCTACATATGAGCTCTATCTATTTTACAATACGTGTAATATGTATTCACAAAATGTCCATTTTCTATATGTGTGAACTTCACATCTTTTTTTTTTTTAGTAAGTTTTAGTGCATGATGAGGTGGTGTTTACCTATAGGATCCACCATCTCTTGGACTGGGCACCATTGATGGTATTTATTGGGCCCCACGTTCTTAAGTAAATCTCAATATTGCTTCAAAAAGGTAGCTATGCATATACAGTTTACAGACAGAATGTTAACATATTAAGCAAGAGTGTGACAACTTATCAGTGCTAAATGTGCCATAAAAAAACCCAGCATGTAAAATTCTTAGCTTTGACAAGTGACAACATATCTGGCAAAATGCATTGTAAACCAAATGTAATTTTTAGCTGCAGTAAATTTTAGACAATCAAAATGATGTTAAAATGTGTGTGTTTCTTACAGTCTAGAGGCTGCTTATTCTGATGGAGGAAAACACTGACAGCATCCTTCATGATCACTGAAAGAACTGTTCTCCTTTCTCCTGCCCCACACTGATCTATCTGATCGGTGCAGTGCAGGGGAGAAAGTCACCAGGACTTGCACGGATGTTGCGCATCCTGTGTAGCTGAAAAAACTTCTGCAAGACTAGCCCTTGGACCTCTTTATGAAAAGAAGAACGACACTCCTGATATGTGAGGTGGCATGGATAGGGTCCCAATCAAACAAAGTTGTTGATTAGCCATTGAACCTTTCAGGTCATGTGATCAGTCACATTCCTGGAAGGAATTTCAAGATGTGGTAATGTATACGATGGATGAGTGTACATATATATATATATATATATATATATATATATATAAGTGTTTGTGTGTGTGGAGCTGCATGAGTATATAAGAGAGCTGTTGGTGTATGTAAGAAAGCTGTGTACAAGTATGTAGCAAAACAGTGCGTGTATGTAACAGAGGTGTGAGTGCATACTTCAAAGCTGTAGAAAAGCTATATGTGTTAGAACTGTGTTTGTGTATGGAGGAGAGTTGTGTGTGTATTTCGGAAAATTGCGTGTGTGATAGTAGTAGAGTTGTGTGTATGCAGGAGAGATGTGTGTATGTAGGAAAGAGGGTGGAAACTTATCAATGCTATAGGACCTATGCAAGAACCTAACATGATCAAATTTGACTCATGACAATACAGCTTTAAAAAATGCATTGGCAGCAATTGTACCGATCATCTACTTTCAATGAATTATCAGCAAATTGGTGAAAGTACACCTATTAAAAAAAAAATAACAGCCTCCTCCATATCCCCTCTAGCTGTCCTGTCCATCACCAAGATAGGTGCGTTTTCTGCCATTTTAGGTAGAAGTAATGTTCAACCAATTTGCTTCTAATTTAGACAAAGTAGTAGGAAAGTTTATCAAACAAACTCTACATATGAGCTCTATCTATTTTACAATACGTGTAATATGTATTCACAAAATGTCCATTTTCTATATGTGTGAACTTCACATCTTTTTTTTTTTTTAGTAAGTTTTAGTGCATGATGAGGTGGTGTTTACCTATAGGATCCACCATCTCTTGGACTGGGCACCATTGATGGTATTTATTGGGCCCCACGTTCTTAAGTAAATCTCAATATTGCTTCAAAAAGGTAGCTATGCATATACAGTTTACAGACAGAATGTTAACATATTAAGCAAGAGTGTGACAACTTATCAGTGCTAAATGTGCCATAAAAAAACCCAGCATGTAAAATTCTTAGCTTTGACAAGTGACAACATATCTGGCAAAATGCATTGTAAACCAAATGTAATTTTTAGCTGCAGTAAATTTTAGACAATCAAAATGATGTTAAAATGTGTGTGTTTCTTACAGTCTAGAGGCTGCTTATTCTGATGGAGGAAAACACTGACAGCATCCTTCATGATCACTGAAAGAACTGTTCTCCTTTCTCCTGCCCCACACTGATCTATCTGATCGGTGCAGTGCAGGGGAGAAAGTCACCAGGACTTGCACGGATGTTGCGCATCCTGTGTAGCTGAAAAAACTTCTGCAAGACTAGCCCTTGGACCTCTTTATGAAAAGAAGAACGACACTCCTGATATGTGAGGTGGCATGGATAGGGTCCCAATCAAACAAAGTTGTTGATTAGCCATTGAACCTTTCAGGTCATGTGATCAGTCACATTCCTGGAAGGAATTTCAAGATGTGGTAATGTATACGATGGATGAGTGTACATATATATATATATATATATATATATAAGTGTTTGTGTGTGTGGAGCTGCATGAGTATATAAGAGAGCTGTTGGTGTATGTAAGAAAGCTGTGTACAAGTATGTAGCAAAACAGTGCGTGTATGTAACAGAGGTGTGAGTGCATACTTCAAAGCTGTAGAAAAGCTATATGTGTTAGAACTGTGTTTGTGTATGGAGGAGAGTTGTGTGTGTATTTCGGAAAATTGCGTGTGTGATAGTAGTAGAGTTGTGTGTATGCAGGAGAGATGTGTGTATGTAGGAAAGAGGGTGGAAACTTATCAATGCTATAGGACCTATGCAAGAACCTAACATGATCAAATTTGACTCATGACAATACAGCTTTAAAAAATGCATTGGCAGCAATTGTACCGATCATCTACTTTCAATGAATTATCAGCAAATTGGTGAAAGTACACCTATTAAAAAAAAAATAACAGCCTCCTCCATATCCCCTCTAGCTGTCCTGTCCATCACCAAGATAGGTGCGTTTTCTGCCATTTTAGGTAGAAGTAATGTTCAACCAATTTGCTTCTAATTTAGACAAAGTAGTAGGAAAGTTTATCAAACAAACTCTACATATGAGCTCTATCTATTTTACAATACGTGTAATATGTATTCACAAAATGTCCATTTTCTATATGTGTGAACTTCACATCTTTTTTTTTTTTTAGTAAGTTTTAGTGCATGATGAGGTGGTGTTTACCTATAGGATCCACCATCTCTTGGACTGGGCACCATTGATGGTATTTATTGGGCCCCACGTTCTTAAGTAAATCTCAATATTGCTTCAAAAAGGTAGCTATGCATATACAGTTTACAGACAGAATGTTAACATATTAAGCAAGAGTGTGACAACTTATCAGTGCTAAATGTGCCATAAAAAAACCCAGCATGTAAAATTCTTAGCTTTGACAAGTGACAACATATCTGGCAAAATGCATTGTAAACCAAATGTAATTTTTAGCTGCAGTAAATTTTAGACAATCAAAATGATGTTAAAATGTGTGTGTTTCTTACAGTCTAGAGGCTGCTTATTCTGATGGAGGAAAACACTGACAGCATCCTTCATGATCACTGAAAGAACTGTTCTCCTTTCTCCTGCCCCACACTGATCTATCTGATCGGTGCAGTGCAGGGGAGAAAGTCACCAGGACTTGCACGGATGTTGCGCATCCTGTGTAGCTGAAAAAACTTCTGCAAGACTAGCCCTTGGACCTCTTTATGAAAAGAAGAACGACACTCCTGATATGTGAGGTGGCATGGATAGGGTCCCAATCAAACAAAGTTGTTGATTAGCCATTGAACCTTTCAGGTCATGTGATCAGTCACATTCCTGGAAGGAATTTCAAGATGTGGTAATGTATACGATGGATGAGTGTACATATATATATATATATATATATATATATATATATAAGTGTTTGTGTGTGTGGAGCTGCATGAGTATATAAGAGAGCTGTTGGTGTATGTAAGAAAGCTGTGTACAAGTATGTAGCAAAACAGTGCGTGTATGTAACAGAGGTGTGAGTGCATACTTCAAAGCTGTAGAAAAGCTATATGTGTTAGAACTGTGTTTGTGTATGGAGGAGAGTTGTGTGTGTATTTCGGAAAATTGCGTGTGTGATAGTAGTAGAGTTGTGTGTATGCAGGAGAGATGTGTGTATGTAGGAAAGAGGGTGGAAACTTATCAATGCTATAGGACCTATGCAAGAACCTAACATGATCAAATTTGACTCATGACAATACAGCTTTAAAAAATGCATTGGCAGCAATTGTACCGATCATCTACTTTCAATGAATTATCAGCAAATTGGTGAAAGTACACCTATTAAAAAAAAAATAACAGCCTCCTCCATATCCCCTCTAGCTGTCCTGTCCATCACCAAGATAGGTGCGTTTTCTGCCATTTTAGGTAGAAGTAATGTTCAACCAATTTGCTTCTAATTTAGACAAAGTAGTAGGAAAGTTTATCAAACAAACTCTACATATGAGCTCTATCTATTTTACAATACGTGTAATATGTATTCACAAAATGTCCATTTTCTATATGTGTGAACTTCACATCTTTTTTTTTTTTTAGTAAGTTTTAGTGCATGATGAGGTGGTGTTTACCTATAGGATCCACCATCTCTTGGACTGGGCACCATTGATGGTATTTATTGGGCCCCACGTTCTTAAGTAAATCTCAATATTGCTTCAAAAAGGTAGCTATGCATATACAGTTTACAGACAGAATGTTAACATATTAAGCAAGAGTGTGACAACTTATCAGTGCTAAATGTGCCATAAAAAAACCCAGCATGTAAAATTCTTAGCTTTGACAAGTGACAACATATCTGGCAAAATGCATTGTAAACCAAATGTAATTTTTAGCTGCAGTAAATTTTAGACAATCAAAATGATGTTAAAATGTGTGTGTTTCTTACAGTCTAGAGGCTGCTTATTCTGATGGAGGAAAACACTGACAGCATCCTTCATGATCACTGAAAGAACTGTTCTCCTTTCTCCTGCCCCACACTGATCTATCTGATCGGTGCAGTGCAGGGGAGAAAGTCACCAGGACTTGCACGGATGTTGCGCATCCTGTGTAGCTGAAAAAACTTCTGCAAGACTAGCCCTTGGACCTCTTTATGAAAAGAAGAACGACACTCCTGATATGTGAGGTGGCATGGATAGGGTCCCAATCAAACAAAGTTGTTGATTAGCCATTGAACCTTTCAGGTCATGTGATCAGTCACATTCCTGGAAGGAATTTCAAGATGTGGTAATGTATACGATGGATGAGTGTACATATATATATATATATATATATATATATATATATAAGTGTTTGTGTGTGTGGAGCTGCATGAGTATATAAGAGAGCTGTTGGTGTATGTAAGAAAGCTGTGTACAAGTATGTAGCAAAACAGTGCGTGTATGTAACAGAGGTGTGAGTGCATACTTCAAAGCTGTAGAAAAGCTATATGTGTTAGAACTGTGTTTGTGTATGGAGGAGAGTTGTGTGTGTATTTCGGAAAATTGCGTGTGTGATAGTAGTAGAGTTGTGTGTATGCAGGAGAGATGTGTGTATGTAGGAAAGAGGGTGGAAACTTATCAATGCTATAGGACCTATGCAAGAACCTAACATGATCAAATTTGACTCATGACAATACAGCTTTAAAAAATGCATTGGCAGCAATTGTACCGATCATCTACTTTCAATTAATTATCAGTAAATTGGTGAAAGTACACCTATTAAAAAAAAAATAACAGCCTCCTCCATATCCCCTCTAGCTGTCCTGTCCATCACCAAGATAGGTGCGTTTTCTGCCATTTTAGGTAGAAGTAATGTTCAACCAATTTGCTTCTAATTTAGACAAAGTAGTAGGAAAGTTTATCAAACAAACTCTACATATGAGCTCTATCTATTTTACAATACGTGTAATATGTATTCACAAAATGTCCATTTTCTATATGTGTGAACTTCACATCTTTTTTTTTTTTAGTAAGTTTTAGTGCATGATGAGGTGGTGTTTACCTATAGGATCCACCATCTCTTGGACTGGGCACCATTGATGGTATTTATTGGGCCCCACGTTCTTAAGTAAATCTCAATATTGCTTCAAAAAGGTAGCTATGCATATACAGTTTACAGACAGAATGTTAACATATTAAGCAAGAGTGTGACAACTTATCAGTGCTAAATGTGCCATAAAAAAACCCAGCATGTAAAATTCTTAGCTTTGACAAGTGACAACATATCTGGCAAAATGCATTGTAAACCAAATGTAATTTTTAGCTGCAGTAAATTTTAGACAATCAAAATGATGTTAAAATGTGTGTGTTTCTTACAGTCTAGAGGCTGCTTATTCTGATGGAGGAAAACACTGACAGCATCCTTCATGATCACTGAAAGAACTGTTCTCCTTTCTCCTGCCCCACACTGATCTATCTGATCGGTGCAGTGCAGGGGAGAAAGTCACCAGGACTTGCACGGATGTTGCGCATCCTGTGTAGCTGAAAAAACTTCTGCAAGACTAGCCCTTGGACCTCTTTATGAAAAGAAGAACGACACTCCTGATATGTGAGGTGGCATGGATAGGGTCCCAATCAAACAAAGTTGTTGATTAGCCATTGAACCTTTCAGGTCATGTGATCAGTCACATTCCTGGAAGGAATTTCAAGATGTGGTAATGTATACGATGGATGAGTGTACATATATATATATATATATATATATATAAGTGTTTGTGTGTGTGGAGCTGCATGAGTATATAAGAGAGCTGTTGGTGTATGTAAGAAAGCTGTGTACAAGTATGTAGCAAAACAGTGCGTGTATGTAACAGAGGTGTGAGTGCATACTTCAAAGCTGTAGAAAAGCTATATGTGTTAGAACTGTGTTTGTGTATGGAGGAGAGTTGTGTGTGTATTTCGGAAAATTGCGTGTGTGATAGTAGTAGAGTTGTGTGTATGCAGGAGAGATGTGTGTATGTAGGAAAGAGGGTGGAAACTTATCAATGCTATAGGACCTATGCAAGAACCTAACATGATCAAATTTGACTCATGACAATACAGCTTTAAAAAATGCATTGGCAGCAATTGTACCGATCATCTACTTTCAATGAATTATCAGCAAATTGGTGAAAGTACACCTATTAAAAAAAAAATAACAGCCTCCTCCATATCCCCTCTAGCTGTCCTGTCCATCACCAAGATAGGTGCGTTTTCTGCCATTTTAGGTAGAAGTAATGTTCAACCAATTTGCTTCTAATTTAGACAAAGTAGTAGGAAAGTTTATCAAACAAACTCTACATATGAGCTCTATCTATTTTACAATACGTGTAATATGTATTCACAAAATGTCCATTTTCTATATGTGTGAACTTCACATCTTTTTTTTTTTTTAGTAAGTTTTAGTGCATGATGAGGTGGTGTTTACCTATAGGATCCACCATCTCTTGGACTGGGCACCATTGATGGTATTTATTGGGCCCCACGTTCTTAAGTAAATCTCAATATTGCTTCAAAAAGGTAGCTATGCATATACAGTTTACAGACAGAATGTTAACATATTAAGCAAGAGTGTGACAACTTATCAGTGCTAAATGTGCCATAAAAAAACCCAGCATGTAAAATTCTTAGCTTTGACAAGTGACAACATATCTGGCAAAATGCATTGTAAACCAAATGTAATTTTTAGCTGCAGTAAATTTTAGACAATCAAAATGATGTTAAAATGTGTGTGTTTCTTACAGTCTAGAGGCTGCTTATTCTGATGGAGGAAAACACTGACAGCATCCTTCATGATCACTGAAAGAACTGTTCTCCTTTCTCCTGCCCCACACTGATCTATCTGATCGGTGCAGTGCAGGGGAGAAAGTCACCAGGACTTGCACGGATGTTGCGCATCCTGTGTAGCTGAAAAAACTTCTGCAAGACTAGCCCTTGGACCTCTTTATGAAAAGAAGAACGACACTCCTGATATGTGAGGTGGCATGGATAGGGTCCCAATCAAACAAAGTTGTTGATTAGCCATTGAACCTTTCAGGTCATGTGATCAGTCACATTCCTGGAAGGAATTTCAAGATGTGGTAATGTATACGATGGATGAGTGTACATATATATATATAAGTGTTTGTGTGTGTGGAGCTGCATGAGTATATAAGAGAGCTGTTGGTGTATGTAAGAAAGCTGTGTACAAGTATGTAGCAAAACAGTGCGTGTATGTAACAGAGGTGTGAGTGCATACTTCAAAGCTGTAGAAAAGCTATATGTGTTAGAACTGTGTTTGTGTATGGAGGAGAGTTGTGTGTGTATTTCGGAAAATTGCGTGTGTGATAGTAGTAGAGTTGTGTGTATGCAGGAGAGATGTGTGTATGTAGGAAAGAGGGTGGAAACTTATCAATGCTATAGGACCTATGCAAGAACCTAACATGATCAAATTTGACTCATGACAATACAGCTTTAAAAAATGCATTGGCAGCAATTGTACCGATCATCTACTTTCAATTAATTATCAGTAAATTGGTGAAAGTACACCTATTAAAAAAAAAATAACAGCCTCCTCCATATCCCCTCTAGCTGTCCTGTCCATCACCAAGATAGGTGCGTTTTCTGCCATTTTAGGTAGAAGTAATGTTCAACCAATTTGCTTCTAATTTAGACAAAGTAGTAGGAAAGTTTATCAAACAAACTCTACATATGAGCTCTATCTATTTTACAATACGTGTAATATGTATTCACAAAATGTCCATTTTCTATATGTGTGAACTTCACATCTTTTTTTTTTTTAGTAAGTTTTAGTGCATGATGAGGTGGTGTTTACCTATAGGATCCACCATCTCTTGGACTGGGCACCATTGATGGTATTTATTGGGCCCCACGTTCTTAAGTAAATCTCAATATTGCTTCAAAAAGGTAGATATGCATATACAGTTTACAGACAGAATGTTAACATATTAAGCAAGAGTGTGACAACTTATCAGTGCTAAATGTGCCATAAAAAAACCCAGCATGTAAAATTCTTAGCTTTGACAAGTGACAACATATCTGGCAAAATGCATTGTAAACCAAATGTAATTTTTAGCTGCAGTAAATTTTAGACAATCAAAATGATGTTAAAATGTGTGTGTTTCTTACAGTCTAGAGGCTGCTTATTCTGATGGAGGAAAACACTGACAGCATCCTTCATGATCACTGAAAGAACTGTTCTCCTTTCTCCTGCCCCACACTGATCTATCTGATCGGTGCAGTGCAGGGGAGAAAGTCACCAGGACTTGCACGGATGTTGCGCATCCTGTGTAGCTGAAAAAACTTCTGCAAGACTAGCCCTTGGACCTCTTTATGAAAAGAAGAACGACACTCCTGATATGTGAGGTGGCATGGATAGGGTCCCAATCAAACAAAGTTGTTGATTAGCCATTGAACCTTTCAGGTCATGTGATCAGTCACATTCCTGGAAGGAATTTCAAGATGTGGTAATGTATACGATGGATGAGTGTACATATATATATATATATATATATATATAAGTGTTTGTGTGTGTGGAGCTGCATGAGTATATAAGAGAGCTGTTGGTGTATGTAAGAAAGCTGTGTACAAGTATGTAGCAAAACAGTGCGTGTATGTAACAGAGGTGTGAGTGCATACTTCAAAGCTGTAGAAAAGCTATATGTGTTAGAACTGTGTTTGTGTATGGAGGAGAGTTGTGTGTGTATTTCGGAAAATTGCGTGTGTGATAGTAGTAGAGTTGTGTGTATGCAGGAGAGATGTGTGTATGTAGGAAAGAGGGTGGAAACTTATCAATGCTATAGGACCTATGCAAGAACCTAACATGATCAAATTTGACTCATGACAATACAGCTTTAAAAAATGCATTGGCAGCAATTGTACCGATCATCTACTTTCAATGAATTATCAGCAAATTGGTGAAAGTACACCTATTAAAAAAAAAATAACAGCCTCCTCCATATCCCCTCTAGCTGTCCTGTCCATCACCAAGATAGGTGCGTTTTCTGCCATTTTAGGTAGAAGTAATGTTCAACCAATTTGCTTCTAATTTAGACAAAGTAGTAGGAAAGTTTATCAAACAAACTCTACATATGAGCTCTATCTATTTTACAATACGTGTAATATGTATTCACAAAATGTCCATTTTCTATATGTGTGAACTTCACATCTTTTTTTTTTTTTAGTAAGTTTTAGTGCATGATGAGGTGGTGTTTACCTATAGGATCCACCATCTCTTGGACTGGGCACCATTGATGGTATTTATTGGGCCCCACGTTCTTAAGTAAATCTCAATATTGCTTCAAAAAGGTAGCTATGCATATACAGTTTACAGACAGAATGTTAACATATTAAGCAAGAGTGTGACAACTTATCAGTGCTAAATGTGCCATAAAAAAACCCAGCATGTAAAATTCTTAGCTTTGACAAGTGACAACATATCTGGCAAAATGCATTGTAAACCAAATGTAATTTTTAGCTGCAGTAAATTTTAGACAATCAAAATGATGTTAAAATGTGTGTGTTTCTTACAGTCTAGAGGCTGCTTATTCTGATGGAGGAAAACACTGACAGCATCCTTCATGATCACTGAAAGAACTGTTCTCCTTTCTCCTGCCCCACACTGATCTATCTGATCGGTGCAGTGCAGGGGAGAAAGTCACCAGGACTTGCACGGATGTTGCGCATCCTGTGTAGCTGAAAAAACTTCTGCAAGACTAGCCCTTGGACCTCTTTATGAAAAGAAGAACGACACTCCTGATATGTGAGGTGGCATGGATAGGGTCCCAATCAAACAAAGTTGTTGATTAGCCATTGAACCTTTCAGGTCATGTGATCAGTCACATTCCTGGAAGGAATTTCAAGATGTGGTAATGTATACGATGGATGAGTGTACATATATATATATAAGTGTTTGTGTGTGTGGAGCTGCATGAGTATATAAGAGAGCTGTTGGTGTATGTAAGAAAGCTGTGTACAAGTATGTAGCAAAACAGTGCGTGTATGTAACAGAGGTGTGAGTGCATACTTCAAAGCTGTAGAAAAGCTATATGTGTTAGAACTGTGTTTGTGTATGGAGGAGAGTTGTGTGTGTATTTCGGAAAATTGCGTGTGTGATAGTAGTAGAGTTGTGTGTATGCAGGAGAGATGTGTGTATGTAGGAAAGAGGGTGGAAACTTATCAATGCTATAGGACCTATGCAAGAACCTAACATGATCAAATTTGACTCATGACAATACAGCTTTAAAAAATGCATTGGCAGCAATTGTACCGATCATCTACTTTCAATTAATTATCAGTAAATTGGTGAAAGTACACCTATTAAAAAAAAAATAACAGCCTCCTCCATATCCCCTCTAGCTGTCCTGTCCATCACCAAGATAGGTGCGTTTTCTGCCATTTTAGGTAGAAGTAATGTTCAACCAATTTGCTTCTAATTTAGACAAAGTAGTAGGAAAGTTTATCAAACAAACTCTACATATGAGCTCTATCTATTTTACAATACGTGTAATATGTATTCACAAAATGTCCATTTTCTATATGTGTGAACTTCACATCTTTTTTTTTTTTAGTAAGTTTTAGTGCATGATGAGGTGGTGTTTACCTATAGGATCCACCATCTCTTGGACTGGGCACCATTGATGGTATTTATTGGGCCCCACGTTCTTAAGTAAATCTCAATATTGCTTCAAAAAGGTAGATATGCATATACAGTTTACAGACAGAATGTTAACATATTAAGCAAGAGTGTGACAACTTATCAGTGCTAAATGTGCCATAAAAAAACCCAGCATGTAAAATTCTTAGCTTTGACAAGTGACAACATATCTGGCAAAATGCATTGTAAACCAAATGTAATTTTTAGCTGCAGTAAATTTTAGACAATCAAAATGATGTTAAAATGTGTGTGTTTCTTACAGTCTAGAGGCTGCTTATTCTGATGGAGGAAAACACTGACAGCATCCTTCATGATCACTGAAAGAACTGTTCTCCTTTCTCCTGCCCCACACTGATCTATCTGATCGGTGCAGTGCAGGGGAGAAAGTCACCAGGACTTGCACGGATGTTGCGCATCCTGTGTAGCTGAAAAAACTTCTGCAAGACTAGCCCTTGGACCTCTTTATGAAAAGAAGAACGACACTCCTGATATGTGAGGTGGCATGGATAGGGTCCCAATCAAACAAAGTTGTTGATTAGCCATTGAACCTTTCAGGTCATGTGATCAGTCACATTCCTGGAAGGAATTTCAAGATGTGGTAATGTATACGATGGATGAGTGTACATATATATATATATATATATATATATATATATATATATATATAAGTGTTTGTGTGTGTGGAGCTGCATGAGTATATAAGAGAGCTGTTGGTGTATGTAAGAAAGCTGTGTACAAGTATGTAGCAAAACAGTGCGTGTATGTAACAGAGGTGTGAGTGCATACTTCAAAGCTGTAGAAAAGCTATATGTGTTAGAACTGTGTTTGTGTATGGAGGAGAGTTGTGTGTGTATTTCGGAAAATTGCGTGTGTGATAGTAGTAGAGTTGTGTGTATGCAGGAGAGATGTGTGTATGTAGGAAAGAGGGTGGAAACTTATCAATGCTATAGGACCTATGCAAGAACCTAACATGATCAAATTTGACTCATGACAATACAGCTTTAAAAAATGCATTGGCAGCAATTGTACCGATCATCTACTTTCAATTAATTATCAGTAAATTGGTGAAAGTACACCTATTAAAAAAAAAATAACAGCCTCCTCCATATCCCCTCTAGCTGTCCTGTCCATCACCAAGATAGGTGCGTTTTCTGCCATTTTAGGTAGAAGTAATGTTCAACCAATTTGCTTCTAATTTAGACAAAGTAGTAGGAAAGTTTATCAAACAAACTCTACATATGAGCTCTATCTATTTTACAATACGTGTAATATGTATTCACAAAATGTCCATTTTCTATATGTGTGAACTTCACATCTTTTTTTTTTTTAGTAAGTTTTAGTGCATGATGAGGTGGTGTTTACCTATAGGATCCACCATCTCTTGGACTGGGCACCATTGATGGTATTTATTGGGCCCCACGTTCTTAAGTAAATCTCAATATTGCTTCAAAAAGGTAGATATGCATATACAGTTTACAGACAGAATGTTAACATATTAAGCAAGAGTGTGACAACTTATCAGTGCTAAATGTGCCATAAAAAAACCCAGCATGTAAAATTCTTAGCTTTGACAAGTGACAACATATCTGGCAAAATGCATTGTAAACCAAATGTAATTTTTAGCTGCAGTAAATTTTAGACAATCAAAATGATGTTAAAATGTGTGTGTTTCTTACAGTCTAGAGGCTGCTTATTCTGATGGAGGAAAACACTGACAGCATCCTTCATGATCACTGAAAGAACTGTTCTCCTTTCTCCTGCCCCACACTGATCTATCTGATCGGTGCAGTGCAGGGGAGAAAGTCACCAGGACTTGCACGGATGTTGCGCATCCTGTGTAGCTGAAAAAACTTCTGCAAGACTAGCCCTTGGACCTCTTTATGAAAAGAAGAACGACACTCCTGATATGTGAGGTGGCATGGATAGGGTCCCAATCAAACAAAGTTGTTGATTAGCCATTGAACCTTTCAGGTCATGTGATCAGTCACATTCCTGGAAGGAATTTCAAGATGTGGTAATGTATACGATGGATGAGTGTACATATATATATATATATATATATATATAAGTGTTTGTGTGTGTGGAGCTGCATGAGTATATAAGAGAGCTGTTGGTGTATGTAAGAAAGCTGTGTACAAGTATGTAGCAAAACAGTGCGTGTATGTAACAGAGGTGTGAGTGCATACTTCAAAGCTGTAGAAAAGCTATATGTGTTAGAACTGTGTTTGTGTATGGAGGAGAGTTGTGTGTGTATTTCGGAAAATTGCGTGTGTGATAGTAGTAGAGTTGTGTGTATGCAGGAGAGATGTGTGTATGTAGGAAAGAGGGTGGAAACTTATCAATGCTATAGGACCTATGCAAGAACCTAACATGATCAAATTTGACTCATGACAATACAGCTTTAAAAAATGCATTGGCAGCAATTGTACCGATCATCTACTTTCAATTAATTATCAGTAAATTGGTGAAAGTACACCTATTAAAAAAAAAATAACAGCCTCCTCCATATCCCCTCTAGCTGTCCTGTCCATCACCAAGATAGGTGCGTTTTCTGCCATTTTAGGTAGAAGTAATGTTCAACCAATTTGCTTCTAATTTAGACAAAGTAGTAGGAAAGTTTATCAAACAAACTCTACATATGAGCTCTATCTATTTTACAATACGTGTAATATGTATTCACAAAATGTCCATTTTCTATATGTGTGAACTTCACATCTTTTTTTTTTTTAGTAAGTTTTAGTGCATGATGAGGTGGTGTTTACCTATAGGATCCACCATCTCTTGGACTGGGCACCATTGATGGTATTTATTGGGCCCCACGTTCTTAAGTAAATCTCAATATTGCTTCAAAAAGGTAGATATGCATATACAGTTTACAGACAGAATGTTAACATATTAAGCAAGAGTGTGACAACTTATCAGTGCTAAATGTGCCATAAAAAAACCCAGCATGTAAAATTCTTAGCTTTGACAAGTGACAACATATCTGGCAAAATGCATTGTAAACCAAATGTAATTTTTAGCTGCAGTAAATTTTAGACAATCAAAATGATGTTAAAATGTGTGTGTTTCTTACAGTCTAGAGGCTGCTTATTCTGATGGAGGAAAACACTGACAGCATCCTTCATGATCACTGAAAGAACTGTTCTCCTTTCTCCTGCCCCACACTGATCTATCTGATCGGTGCAGTGCAGGGGAGAAAGTCACCAGGACTTGCACGGATGTTGCGCATCCTGTGTAGCTGAAAAAACTTCTGCAAGACTAGCCCTTGGACCTCTTTATGAAAAGAAGAACGACACTCCTGATATGTGAGGTGGCATGGATAGGGTCCCAATCAAACAAAGTTGTTGATTAGCCATTGAACCTTTCAGGTCATGTGATCAGTCACATTCCTGGAAGGAATTTCAAGATGTGGTAATGTATACGATGGATGAGTGTACATATATATATATATATATATATATATATATATATATAAGTGTTTGTGTGTGTGGAGCTGCATGAGTATATAAGAGAGCTGTTGGTGTATGTAAGAAAGCTGTGTACAAGTATGTAGCAAAACAGTGCGTGTATGTAACAGAGGTGTGAGTGCATACTTCAAAGCTGTAGAAAAGCTATATGTGTTAGAACTGTGTTTGTGTATGGAGGAGAGTTGTGTGTGTATTTCGGAAAATTGCGTGTGTGATAGTAGTAGAGTTGTGTGTATGCAGGAGAGATGTGTGTATGTAGGAAAGAGGGTGGAAACTTATCAATGCTATAGGACCTATGCAAGAACCTAACATGATCAAATTTGACTCATGACAATACAGCTTTAAAAAATGCATTGGCAGCAATTGTACCGATCATCTACTTTCAATTAATTATCAGTAAATTGGTGAAAGTACACCTATTAAAAAAAAAATAACAGCCTCCTCCATATCCCCTCTAGCTGTCCTGTCCATCACCAAGATAGGTGCGTTTTCTGCCATTTTAGGTAGAAGTAATGTTCAACCAATTTGCTTCTAATTTAGACAAAGTAGTAGGAAAGTTTATCAAACAAACTCTACATATGAGCTCTATCTATTTTACAATACGTGTAATATGTATTCACAAAATGTCCATTTTCTATATGTGTGAACTTCACATCTTTTTTTTTTTTAGTAAGTTTTAGTGCATGATGAGGTGGTGTTTACCTATAGGATCCACCATCTCTTGGACTGGGCACCATTGATGGTATTTATTGGGCCCCACGTTCTTACGTAAATCTCAATATTGCTTCAAAAAGGTAGATATGCATATACAGTTTACAGACAGAATGTTAACATATTAAGCAAGAGTGTGACAACTTATCAGTGCTAAATGTGCCATAAAAAAACCCAGCATGTAAAATTCTTAGCTTTGACAAGTGACAACATATCTGGCAAAATGCATTGTAAACCAAATGTAATTTTTAGCTGCAGTAAATTTTAGACAATCAAAATGATGTTAAAATGTGTGTGTTTCTTACAGTCTAGAGGCTGCTTATTCTGATGGAGGAAAACACTGACAGCATCCTTCATGATCACTGAAAGAACTGTTCTCCTTTCTCCTGCCCCACACTGATCCATCTGATCGGTGCAGTGCAGGGGAGAAAGTCACCAGGACTTGCACGGATGTTGCGCATCCTGTGTAGCTGAAAAAACTTCTGCAAGACTAGCCCTTGGACCTCTTTATGAAAAGAAGAACGACACTCCTGATATGTGAGGTGGCATGGATAGGGTCCCAATCAAACAAAGTTGTTGATTAGCCATTGAACCTTTCAGGTCATGTGATCAGTCACATTCCTGGAAGGAATTTCAAGATGTGGTAATGTATACGATGGATGAGTGTACATATATATATATATATATATATATATAAGTGTTTGTGTGTGTGGAGCTGCATGAGTATATAAGAGAGCTGTTGGTGTATGTAAGAAAGCTGTGTACAAGTATGTAGCAAAACAGTGCGTGTATGTAACAGAGGTGTGAGTGCATACTTCAAAGCTGTAGAAAAGCTATATGTGTTAGAACTGTGTTTGTGTATGGAGGAGAGTTGTGTGTGTATTTCGGAAAATTGCGTGTGTGATAGTAGTAGAGTTGTGTGTATGCAGGAGAGATGTGTGTATGTAGGAAAGAGGGTGGAAACTTATCAATGCTATAGGACCTATGCAAGAACCTAACATGATCAAATTTGACTCATGACAATACAGCTTTAAAAAATGCATTGGCAGCAATTGTACCGATCATCTACTTTCAATTAATTATCAGTAAATTGGTGAAAGTACACCTATTAAAAAAAAAATAACAGCCTCCTCCATATCCCCTCTAGCTGTCCTGTCCATCACCAAGATAGGTGCGTTTTCTGCCATTTTAGGTAGAAGTAATGTTCAACCAATTTGCTTCTAATTTAGACAAAGTAGTAGGAAAGTTTATCAAACAAACTCTACATATGAGCTCTATCTATTTTACAATACGTGTAATATGTATTCACAAAATGTCCATTTTCTATATGTGTGAACTTCACATCTTTTTTTTTTTTAGTAAGTTTTAGTGCATGATGAGGTGGTGTTTACCTATAGGATCCACCATCTCTTGGACTGGGCACCATTGATGGTATTTATTGGGCCCCACGTTCTTAAGTAAATCTCAATATTGCTTCAAAAAGGTAGATATGCATATACAGTTTACAGACAGAATGTTAACATATTAAGCAAGAGTGTGACAACTTATCAGTGCTAAATGTGCCATAAAAAAACCCAGCATGTAAAATTCTTAGCTTTGACAAGTGACAACATATCTGGCAAAATGCATTGTAAACCAAATGTAATTTTTAGCTGCAGTAAATTTTAGACAATCAAAATGATGTTAAAATGTGTGTGTTTCTTACAGTCTAGAGGCTGCTTATTCTGATGGAGGAAAACACTGACAGCATCCTTCATGATCACTGAAAGAACTGTTCTCCTTTCTCCTGCCCCACACTGATCTATCTGATCGGTGCAGTGCAGGGGAGAAAGTCACCAGGACTTGCACGGATGTTGCGCATCCTGTGTAGCTGAAAAAACTTCTGCAAGACTAGCCCTTGGACCTCTTTATGAAAAGAAGAACGACACTCCTGATATGTGAGGTGGCATGGATAGGGTCCCAATCAAACAAAGTTGTTGATTAGCCATTGAACCTTTCAGGTCATGTGATCAGTCACATTCCTGGAAGGAATTTCAAGATGTGGTAATGTATACGATGGATGAGTGTACATATATATATATATATATATATATATATATATATATAAGTGTTTGTGTGTGTGGAGCTGCATGAGTATATAAGAGAGCTGTTGGTGTATGTAAGAAAGCTGTGTACAAGTATGTAGCAAAACAGTGCGTGTATGTAACAGAGGTGTGAGTGCATACTTCAAAGCTGTAGAAAAGCTATATGTGTTAGAACTGTGTTTGTGTATGGAGGAGAGTTGTGTGTGTATTTCGGAAAATTGCGTGTGTGATAGTAGTAGAGTTGTGTGTATGCAGGAGAGATGTGTGTATGTAGGAAAGAGGGTGGAAACTTATCAATGCTATAGGACCTATGCAAGAACCTAACATGATCAAATTTGACTCATGACAATACAGCTTTAAAAAATGCATTGGCAGCAATTGTACCGATCATCTACTTTCAATTAATTATCAGTAAATTGGTGAAAGTACACCTATTAAAAAAAAAATAACAGCCTCCTCCATATCCCCTCTAGCTGTCCTGTCCATCACCAAGATAGGTGCGTTTTCTGCCATTTTAGGTAGAAGTAATGTTCAACCAATTTGCTTCTAATTTAGACAAAGTAGTAGGAAAGTTTATCAAACAAACTCTACATATGAGCTCTATCTATTTTACAATACGTGTAATATGTATTCACAAAATGTCCATTTTCTATATGTGTGAACTTCACATCTTTTTTTTTTTTAGTAAGTTTTAGTGCATGATGAGGTGGTGTTTACCTATAGGATCCACCATCTCTTGGACTGGGCACCATTGATGGTATTTATTGGGCCCCACGTTCTTACGTAAATCTCAATATTGCTTCAAAAAGGTAGATATGCATATACAGTTTACAGACAGAATGTTAACATATTAAGCAAGAGTGTGACAACTTATCAGTGCTAAATGTGCCATAAAAAAACCCAGCATGTAAAATTCTTAGCTTTGACAAGTGACAACATATCTGGCAAAATGCATTGTAAACCAAATGTAATTTTTAGCTGCAGTAAATTTTAGACAATCAAAATGATGTTAAAATGTGTGTGTTTCTTACAGTCTAGAGGCTGCTTATTCTGATGGAGGAAAACACTGACAGCATCCTTCATGATCACTGAAAGAACTGTTCTCCTTTCTCCTGCCCCACACTGATCTATCTGATCGGTGCAGTGCAGGGGAGAAAGTCACCAGGACTTGCACGGATGTTGCGCATCCTGTGTAGCTGAAAAAACTTCTGCAAGACTAGCCCTTGGACCTCTTTATGAAAAGAAGAACGACACTCCTGATATGTGAGGTGGCATGGATAGGGTCCCAATCAAACAAAGTTGTTGATTAGCCATTGAACCTTTCAGGTCATGTGATCAGTCACATTCCTGGAAGGAATTTCAAGATGTGGTAATGTATACGATGGATGAGTGTACATATATATATATATATATATATATATAAGTGTTTGTGTGTGTGGAGCTGCATGAGTATATAAGAGAGCTGTTGGTGTATGTAAGAAAGCTGTGTACAAGTATGTAGCAAAACAGTGCGTGTATGTAACAGAGGTGTGAGTGCATACTTCAAAGCTGTAGAAAAGCTATATGTGTTAGAACTGTGTTTGTGTATGGAGGAGAGTTGTGTGTGTATTTCGGAAAATTGCGTGTGTGATAGTAGTAGAGTTGTGTGTATGCAGGAGAGATGTGTGTATGTAGGAAAGAGGGTGGAAACTTATCAATGCTATAGGACCTATGCAAGAACCTAACATGATCAAATTTGACTCATGACAATACAGCTTTAAAAAATGCATTGGCAGCAATTGTACCGATCATCTACTTTCAATTAATTATCAGTAAATTGGTGAAAGTACACCTATTAAAAAAAAAATAACAGCCTCCTCCATATCCCCTCTAGCTGTCCTGTCCATCACCAAGATAGGTGCGTTTTCTGCCATTTTAGGTAGAAGTAATGTTCAACCAATTTGCTTCTAATTTAGACAAAGTAGTAGGAAAGTTTATCAAACAAACTCTACATATGAGCTCTATCTATTTTACAATACGTGTAATATGTATTCACAAAATGTCCATTTTCTATATGTGTGAACTTCACATCTTTTTTTTTTTTAGTAAGTTTTAGTGCATGATGAGGTGGTGTTTACCTATAGGATCCACCATCTCTTGGACTGGGCACCATTGATGGTATTTATTGGGCCCCACGTTCTTAAGTAAATCTCAATATTGCTTCAAAAAGGTAGATATGCATATACAGTTTACAGACAGAATGTTAACATATTAAGCAAGAGTGTGACAACTTATCAGTGCTAAATGTGCCATAAAAAAACCCAGCATGTAAAATTCTTAGCTTTGACAAGTGACAACATATCTGGCAAAATGCATTGTAAACCAAATGTAATTTTTAGCTGCAGTAAATTTTAGACAATCAAAATGATGTTAAAATGTGTGTGTTTCTTACAGTCTAGAGGCTGCTTATTCTGATGGAGGAAAACACTGACAGCATCCTTCATGATCACTGAAAGAACTGTTCTCCTTTCTCCTGCCCCACACTGATCTATCTGATCGGTGCAGTGCAGGGGAGAAAGTCACCAGGACTTGCACGGATGTTGCGCATCCTGTGTAGCTGAAAAAACTTCTGCAAGACTAGCCCTTGGACCTCTTTATGAAAAGAAGAACGACACTCCTGATATGTGAGGTGGCATGGATAGGGTCCCAATCAAACAAAGTTGTTGATTAGCCATTGAACCTTTCAGGTCATGTGATCAGTCACATTCCTGGAAGGAATTTCAAGATGTGGTAATGTATACGATGGATGAGTGTACATATATATATATATATATATAAGTGTTTGTGTGTGTGGAGCTGCATGAGTATATAAGAGAGCTGTTGGTGTATGTAAGAAAGCTGTGTACAAGTATGTAGCAAAACAGTGCGTGTATGTAACAGAGGTGTGAGTGCATACTTCAAAGCTGTAGAAAAGCTATATGTGTTAGAACTGTGTTTGTGTATGGAGGAGAGTTGTGTGTGTATTTCGGAAAATTGCGTGTGTGATAGTAGTAGAGTTGTGTGTATGCAGGAGAGATGTGTGTATGTAGGAAAGAGGGTGGAAACTTATCAATGCTATAGGACCTATGCAAGAACCTAACATGATCAAATTTGACTCATGACAATACAGCTTTAAAAAATGCATTGGCAGCAATTGTACCGATCATCTACTTTCAATTAATTATCAGTAAATTGGTGAAAGTACACCTATTAAAAAAAAAATAACAGCCTCCTCCATATCCCCTCTAGCTGTCCTGTCCATCACCAAGATAGGTGCGTTTTCTGCCATTTTAGGTAGAAGTAATGTTCAACCAATTTGCTTCTAATTTAGACAAAGTAGTAGGAAAGTTTATCAAACAAACTCTACATATGAGCTCTATCTATTTTACAATACGTGTAATATGTATTCACAAAATGTCCATTTTCTATATGTGTGAACTTCACATCTTTTTTTTTTTTAGTAAGTTTTAGTGCATGATGAGGTGGTGTTTACCTATAGGATCCACCATCTCTTGGACTGGGCACCATTGATGGTATTTATTGGACCCCACGTTCTTAAGTAAATCTCAATATTGCTTCAAAAAGGTAGATATGCATATACAGTTTACAGACAGAATGTTAACATATTAAGCAAGAGTGTGACAACTTATCAGTGCTAAATGTGCCATAAAAAAACCCAGCATGTAAAATTCTTAGCTTTGACAAGTGACAACATATCTGGCAAAATGCATTGTAAACCAAATGTAATTTTTAGCTGCAGTAAATTTTAGACAATCAAAATGATGTTAAAATGTGTGTGTTTCTTACAGTCTAGAGGCTGCTTATTCTGATGGAGGAAAACACTGACAGCATCCTTCATGATCACTGAAAGAACTGTTCTCCTTTCTCCTGCCCCACACTGATCTATCTGATCGGTGCAGTGCAGGGGAGAAAGTCACCAGGACTTGCACGGATGTTGCGCATCCTGTGTAGCTGAAAAAACTTCTGCAAGACTAGCCCTTGGACCTCTTTATGAAAAGAAGAACGACACTCCTGATATGTGAGGTGGCATGGATAGGGTCCCAATCAAACAAAGTTGTTGATTAGCCATTGAACCTTTCAGGTCATGTGATCAGTCACATTCCTGGAAGGAATTTCAAGATGTGGTAATGTATACGATGGATGAGTGTACATATATATATATATATATATATATATAAGTGTTTGTGTGTGTGGAGCTGCATGAGTATATAAGAGAGCTGTTGGTGTATGTAAGAAAGCTGTGTACAAGTATGTAGCAAAACAGTGCGTGTATGTAACAGAGGTGTGAGTGCATACTTCAAAGCTGTAGAAAAGCTATATGTGTTAGAACTGTGTTTGTGTATGGAGGAGAGTTGTGTGTGTATTTCGGAAAATTGCGTGTGTGATAGTAGTAGAGTTGTGTGTATGCAGGAGAGATGTGTGTATGTAGGAAAGAGGGTGGAAACTTATCAATGCTATAGGACCTATGCAAGAACCTAACATGATCAAATTTGACTCATGACAATACAGCTTTAAAAAATGCATTGGCAGCAATTGTACCGATCATCTACTTTCAATTAATTATCAGTAAATTGGTGAAAGTACACCTATTAAAAAAAAAATAACAGCCTCCTCCATATCCCCTCTAGCTGTCCTGTCCATCACCAAGATAGGTGCGTTTTCTGCCATTTTAGGTAGAAGTAATGTTCAACCAATTTGCTTCTAATTTAGACAAAGTAGTAGGAAAGTTTATCAAACAAACTCTACATATGAGCTCTATCTATTTTACAATACGTGTAATATGTATTCACAAAATGTCCATTTTCTATATGTGTGAACTTCACATCTTTTTTTTTTTTAGTAAGTTTTAGTGCATGATGAGGTGGTGTTTACCTATAGGATCCACCATCTCTTGGACTGGGCACCATTGATGGTATTTATTGGGCCCCACGTTCTTAAGTAAATCTCAATATTGCTTCAAAAAGGTAGATATGCATATACAGTTTACAGACAGAATGTTAACATATTAAGCAAGAGTGTGACAACTTATCAGTGCTAAATGTGCCATAAAAAAACCCAGCATGTAAAATTCTTAGCTTTGACAAGTGACAACATATCTGGCAAAATGCATTGTAAACCAAATGTAATTTTTAGCTGCAGTAAATTTTAGACAATCAAAATGATGTTAAAATGTGTGTGTTTCTTACAGTCTAGAGGCTGCTTATTCTGATGGAGGAAAACACTGACAGCATCCTTCATGATCACTGAAAGAACTGTTCTCCTTTCTCCTGCCCCACACTGATCTATCTGATCGGTGCAGTGCAGGGGAGAAAGTCACCAGGACTTGCACGGATGTTGCGCATCCTGTGTAGCTGAAAAAACTTCTGCAAGACTAGCCCTTGGACCTCTTTATGAAAAGAAGAACGACACTCCTGATATGTGAGGTGGCATGGATAGGGTCCCAATCAAACAAAGTTGTTGATTAGCCATTGAACCTTTCAGGTCATGTGATCAGTCACATTCCTGGAAGGAATTTCAAGATGTGGTAATGTATACGATGGATGAGTGTACATATATATATATATATATATATATAAGTGTTTGTGTGTGTGGAGCTGCATGAGTATATAAGAGAGCTGTTGGTGTATGTAAGAAAGCTGTGTACAAGTATGTAGCAAAACAGTGCGTGTATGTAACAGAGGTGTGAGTGCATACTTCAAAGCTGTAGAAAAGCTATATGTGTTAGAACTGTGTTTGTGTATGGAGGAGAGTTGTGTGTGTATTTCGGAAAATTGCGTGTGTGATAGTAGTAGAGTTGTGTGTATGCAGGAGAGATGTGTGTATGTAGGAAAGAGGGTGGAAACTTATCAATGCTATAGGACCTATGCAAGAACCTAACATGATCAAATTTGACTCATGACAATACAGCTTTAAAAAATGCATTGGCAGCAATTGTACCGATCATCTACTTTCAATTAATTATCAGTAAATTGGTGAAAGTACACCTATTAAAAAAAAAATAACAGCCTCCTCCATATCCCCTCTAGCTGTCCTGTCCATCACCAAGATAGGTGCGTTTTCTGCCATTTTAGGTAGAAGTAATGTTCAACCAATTTGCTTCTAATTTAGACAAAGTAGTAGGAAAGTTTATCAAACAAACTCTACATATGAGCTCTATCTATTTTACAATACGTGTAATATGTATTCACAAAATGTCCATTTTCTATATGTGTGAACTTCACATCTTTTTTTTTTTTAGTAAGTTTTAGTGCATGATGAGGTGGTGTTTACCTATAGGATCCACCATCTCTTGGACTGGGCACCATTGATGGTATTTATTGGGCCCCACGTTCTTAAGTAAATCTCAATATTGCTTCAAAAAGGTAGATATGCATATACAGTTTACAGACAGAATGTTAACATATTAAGCAAG
The DNA here is from genome assembly GCF_046119375.1 of Phyllobates terribilis. Taxonomy (NCBI): domain Eukaryota; kingdom Metazoa; phylum Chordata; class Amphibia; order Anura; family Dendrobatidae; genus Phyllobates; species Phyllobates terribilis. The sequence continues at coordinate 183,670 of NW_027364332.1, forward strand.
AGTGTGACAACTTATCAGTGCTAAATGTGCCATAAAAAAACCCAGCATGTAAAATTCTTAGCTTTGACAAGTGACAACATATCTGGCAAAATGCATTGTAAACCAAATGTAATTTTTAGCTGCAGTAAATTTTAGACAATCAAAATGATGTTAAAATGTGTGTGTTTCTTACAGTCTAGAGGCTGCTTATTCTGATGGAGGAAAACACTGACAGCATCCTTCATGATCACTGAAAGAACTGTTCTCCTTTCTCCTGCCCCACACTGATCTATCTGATCGGTGCAGTGCAGGGGAGAAAGTCACCAGGACTTGCACGGATGTTGCGCATCCTGTGTAGCTGAAAAAACTTCTGCAAGACTAGCCCTTGGACCTCTTTATGAAAAGAAGAACGACACTCCTGATATGTGAGGTGGCATGGATAGGGTCCCAATCAAACAAAGTTGTTGATTAGCCATTGAACCTTTCAGGTCATGTGATCAGTCACATTCCTGGAAGGAATTTCAAGATGTGGTAATGTATACGATGGATGAGTGTACATATATATATATATATATATATATATATATATATAAGTGTTTGTGTGTGTGGAGCTGCATGAGTATATAAGAGAGCTGTTGGTGTATGTAAGAAAGCTGTGTACAAGTATGTAGCAAAACAGTGCGTGTATGTAACAGAGGTGTGAGTGCATACTTCAAAGCTGTAGAAAAGCTATATGTGTTAGAACTGTGTTTGTGTATGGAGGAGAGTTGTGTGTGTATTTCGGAAAATTGCGTGTGTGATAGTAGTAGAGTTGTGTGTATGCAGGAGAGATGTGTGTATGTAGGAAAGAGGGTGGAAACTTATCAATGCTATAGGACCTATGCAAGAACCTAACATGATCAAATTTGACTCATGACAATACAGCTTTAAAAAATGCATTGGCAGCAATTGTACCGATCATCTACTTTCAATGAATTATCAGCAAATTGGTGAAAGTACACCTATTAAAAAAAAAATAACAGCCTCCTCCATATCCCCTCTAGCTGTCCTGTCCATCACCAAGATAGGTGCGTTTTCTGCCATTTTAGGTAGAAGTAATGTTCAACCAATTTGCTTCTAATTTAGACAAAGTAGTAGGAAAGTTTATCAAACAAACTCTACATATGAGCTCTATCTATTTTACAATACGTGTAATATGTATTCACAAAATGTCCATTTTCTATATGTGTGAACTTCACATCTTTTTTTTTTTTTAGTAAGTTTTAGTGCATGATGAGGTGGTGTTTACCTATAGGATCCACCATCTCTTGGACTGGGCACCATTGATGGTATTTATTGGGCCCCACGTTCTTAAGTAAATCTCAATATTGCTTCAAAAAGGTAGCTATGCATATACAGTTTACAGACAGAATGTTAACATATTAAGCAAGAGTGTGACAACTTATCAGTGCTAAATGTGCCATAAAAAAACCCAGCATGTAAAATTCTTAGCTTTGACAAGTGACAACATATCTGGCAAAATGCATTGTAAACCAAATGTAATTTTTAGCTGCAGTAAATTTTAGACAATCAAAATGATGTTAAAATGTGTGTGTTTCTTACAGTCTAGAGGCTGCTTATTCTGATGGAGGAAAACACTGACAGCATCCTTCATGATCACTGAAAGAACTGTTCTCCTTTCTCCTGCCCCACACTGATCTATCTGATCGGTGCAGTGCAGGGGAGAAAGTCACCAGGACTTGCACGGATGTTGCGCATCCTGTGTAGCTGAAAAAACTTCTGCAAGACTAGCCCTTGGACCTCTTTATGAAAAGAAGAACGACACTCCTGATATGTGAGGTGGCATGGATAGGGTCCCAATCAAACAAAGTTGTTGATTAGCCATTGAACCTTTCAGGTCATGTGATCAGTCACATTCCTGGAAGGAATTTCAAGATGTGGTAATGTATACGATGGATGAGTGTACATATATATATATATATATATATATATATATATAAGTGTTTGTGTGTGTGGAGCTGCATGAGTATATAAGAGAGCTGTTGGTGTATGTAAGAAAGCTGTGTACAAGTATGTAGCAAAACAGTGCGTGTATGTAACAGAGGTGTGAGTGCATACTTCAAAGCTGTAGAAAAGCTATATGTGTTAGAACTGTGTTTGTGTATGGAGGAGAGTTGTGTGTGTATTTCGGAAAATTGCGTGTGTGATAGTAGTAGAGTTGTGTGTATGCAGGAGAGATGTGTGTATGTAGGAAAGAGGGTGGAAACTTATCAATGCTATAGGACCTATGCAAGAACCTAACATGATCAAATTTGACTCATGACAATACAGCTTTAAAAAATGCATTGGCAGCAATTGTACCGATCATCTACTTTCAATGAATTATCAGCAAATTGGTGAAAGTACACCTATTAAAAAAAAAATAACAGCCTCCTCCATATCCCCTCTAGCTGTCCTGTCCATCACCAAGATAGGTGCGTTTTCTGCCATTTTAGGTAGAAGTAATGTTCAACCAATTTGCTTCTAATTTAGACAAAGTAGTAGGAAAGTTTATCAAACAAACTCTACATATGAGCTCTATCTATTTTACAATACGTGTAATATGTATTCACAAAATGTCCATTTTCTATATGTGTGAACTTCACATCTTTTTTTTTTTTTAGTAAGTTTTAGTGCATGATGAGGTGGTGTTTACCTATAGGATCCACCATCTCTTGGACTGGGCACCATTGATGGTATTTATTGGGCCCCACGTTCTTAAGTAAATCTCAATATTGCTTCAAAAAGGTAGCTATGCATATACAGTTTACAGACAGAATGTTAACATATTAAGCAAGAGTGTGACAACTTATCAGTGCTAAATGTGCCATAAAAAAACCCAGCATGTAAAATTCTTAGCTTTGACAAGTGACAACATATCTGGCAAAATGCATTGTAAACCAAATGTAATTTTTAGCTGCAGTAAATTTTAGACAATCAAAATGATGTTAAAATGTGTGTGTTTCTTACAGTCTAGAGGCTGCTTATTCTGATGGAGGAAAACACTGACAGCATCCTTCATGATCACTGAAAGAACTGTTCTCCTTTCTCCTGCCCCACACTGATCTATCTGATCGGTGCAGTGCAGGGGAGAAAGTCACCAGGACTTGCACGGATGTTGCGCATCCTGTGTAGCTGAAAAAACTTCTGCAAGACTAGCCCTTGGACCTCTTTATGAAAAGAAGAACGACACTCCTGATATGTGAGGTGGCATGGATAGGGTCCCAATCAAACAAAGTTGTTGATTAGCCATTGAACCTTTCAGGTCATGTGATCAGTCACATTCCTGGAAGGAATTTCAAGATGTGGTAATGTATACGATGGATGAGTGTACATATATATATATATATATATATATATATATATATATAAGTGTTTGTGTGTGTGGAGCTGCATGAGTATATAAGAGAGCTGTTGGTGTATGTAAGAAAGCTGTGTACAAGTATGTAGCAAAACAGTGCGTGTATGTAACAGAGGTGTGAGTGCATACTTCAAAGCTGTAGAAAAGCTATATGTGTTAGAACTGTGTTTGTGTATGGAGGAGAGTTGTGTGTGTATTTCGGAAAATTGCGTGTGTGATAGTAGTAGAGTTGTGTGTATGCAGGAGAGATGTGTGTATGTAGGAAAGAGGGTGGAAACTTATCAATGCTATAGGACCTATGCAAGAGCCTAACATGATCAAATTTGACTCATGACAATACAGCTTTAAAAAATGCATTGGCAGCAATTGTACCGATCATCTACTTTCAATTAATTATCAGTAAATTGGTGAAAGTACACCTATTAAAAAAAAAATAACAGCCTCCTCCATATCCCCTCTAGCTGTCCTGTCCATCACCAAGATAGGTGCGTTTTCTGCCATTTTAGGTAGAAGTAATGTTCAACCAATTTGCTTCTAATTTAGACAAAGTAGTAGGAAAGTTTATCAAACAAACTCTACATATGAGCTCTATCTATTTTACAATACGTGTAATATGTATTCACAAAATGTCCATTTTCTATATGTGTGAACTTCACATCTTTTTTTTTTTTAGTAAGTTTTAGTGCATGATGAGGTGGTGTTTACCTATAGGATCCACCATCTCTTGGACTGGGCACCATTGATGGTATTTATTGGGCCCCACGTTCTTAAGTAAATCTCAATATTGCTTCAAAAAGGTAGATATGCATATACAGTTTACAGACAGAATGTTAACATATTAAGCAAGAGTGTGACAACTTATCAGTGCTAAATGTGCCATAAAAAAACCCAGCATGTAAAATTCTTAGCTTTGACAAGTGACAACATATCTGGCAAAATGCATTGTAAACCAAATGTAATTTTTAGCTGCAGTAAATTTTAGACAATCAAAATGATGTTAAAATGTGTGTGTTTCTTACAGTCTAGAGGCTGCTTATTCTGATGGAGGAAAACACTGACAGCATCCTTCATGATCACTGAAAGAACTGTTCTCCTTTCTCCTGCCCCACACTGATCTATCTGATCGGTGCAGTGCAGGGGAGAAAGTCACCAGGACTTGCACGGATGTTGCGCATCCTGTGTAGCTGAAAAAACTTCTGCAAGACTAGCCCTTGGACCTCTTTATGAAAAGAAGAACGACACTCCTGATATGTGAGGTGGCATGGATAGGGTCCCAATCAAACAAAGTTGTTGATTAGCCATTGAACCTTTCAGGTCATGTGATCAGTCACATTCCTGGAAGGAATTTCAAGATGTGGTAATGTATACGATGGATGAGTGTACATATATATATATATATATATATATATATAAGTGTTTGTGTGTGTGGAGCTGCATGAGTATATAAGAGAGCTGTTGGTGTATGTAAGAAAGCTGTGTACAAGTATGTAGCAAAACAGTGCGTGTATGTAACAGAGGTGTGAGTGCATACTTCAAAGCTGTAGAAAAGCTATATGTGTTAGAACTGTGTTTGTGTATGGAGGAGAGTTGTGTGTGTATTTCGGAAAATTGCGTGTGTGATAGTAGTAGAGTTGTGTGTATGCAGGAGAGATGTGTGTATGTAGGAAAGAGGGTGGAAACTTATCAATGCTATAGGACCTATGCAAGAACCTAACATGATCAAATTTGACTCATGACAATACAGCTTTAAAAAATGCATTGGCAGCAATTGTACCGATCATCTACTTTCAATGAATTATCAGCAAATTGGTGAAAGTACACCTATTAAAAAAAAAATAACAGCCTCCTCCATATCCCCTCTAGCTGTCCTGTCCATCACCAAGATAGGTGCGTTTTCTGCCATTTTAGGTAGAAGTAATGTTCAACCAATTTGCTTCTAATTTAGACAAAGTAGTAGGAAAGTTTATCAAACAAACTCTACATATGAGCTCTATCTATTTTACAATACGTGTAATATGTATTCACAAAATGTCCATTTTCTATATGTGTGAACTTCACATCTTTTTTTTTTTTAGTAAGTTTTAGTGCATGATGAGGTGGTGTTTACCTATAGGATCCACCATCTCTTGGACTGGGCACCATTGATGGTATTTATTGGGCCCCACGTTCTTAAGTAAATCTCAATATTGCTTCAAAAAGGTAGATATGCATATACAGTTTACAGACAGAATGTTAACATATTAAGCAAGAGTGTGACAACTTATCAGTGCTAAATGTGCCATAAAAAAACCCAGCATGTAAAATTCTTAGCTTTGACAAGTGACAACATATCTGGCAAAATGCATTGTAAACCAAATGTAATTTTTAGCTGCAGTAAATTTTAGACAATCAAAATGATGTTAAAATGTGTGTGTTTCTTACAGTCTAGAGGCTGCTTATTCTGATGGAGGAAAACACTGACAGCATCCTTCATGATCACTGAAAGAACTGTTCTCCTTTCTCCTGCCCCACACTGATCTATCTGATCGGTGCAGTGCAGGGGAGAAAGTCACCAGGACTTGCACGGATGTTGCGCATCCTGTGTAGCTGAAAAAACTTCTGCAAGACTAGCCCTTGGACCTCTTTATGAAAAGAAGAACGACACTCCTGATATGTGAGGTGGCATGGATAGGGTCCCAATCAAACAAAGTTGTTGATTAGCCATTGAACCTTTCAGGTCATGTGATCAGTCACATTCCTGGAAGGAATTTCAAGATGTGGTAATGTATACGATGGATGAGTGTACATATATATATATATATATATATATATATATAAGTGTTTGTGTGTGTGGAGCTGCATGAGTATATAAGAGAGCTGTTGGTGTATGTAAGAAAGCTGTGTACAAGTATGTAGCAAAACAGTGCGTGTATGTAACAGAGGTGTGAGTGCATACTTCAAAGCTGTAGAAAAGCTATATGTGTTAGAACTGTGTTTGTGTATGGAGGAGAGTTGTGTGTGTATTTCGGAAAATTGCGTGTGTGATAGTAGTAGAGTTGTGTGTATGCAGGAGAGATGTGTGTATGTAGGAAAGAGGGTGGAAACTTATCAATGCTATAGGACCTATGCAAGAACCTAACATGATCAAATTTGACTCATGACAATACAGCTTTAAAAAATGCATTGGCAGCAATTGTACCGATCATCTACTTTCAATGAATTATCAGCAAATTGGTGAAAGTACACCTATTAAAAAAAAAATAACAGCCTCCTCCATATCCCCTCTAGCTGTCCTGTCCATCACCAAGATAGGTGCGTTTTCTGCCATTTTAGGTAGAAGTAATGTTCAACCAATTTGCTTCTAATTTAGACAAAGTAGTAGGAAAGTTTATCAAACAAACTCTACATATGAGCTCTATCTATTTTACAATACGTGTAATATGTATTCACAAAATGTCCATTTTCTATATGTGTGAACTTCACATCTTTTTTTTTTTTTAGTAAGTTTTAGTGCATGATGAGGTGGTGTTTACCTATAGGATCCACCATCTCTTGGACTGGGCACCATTGATGGTATTTATTGGGCCCCACGTTCTTAAGTAAATCTCAATATTGCTTCAAAAAGGTAGCTATGCATATACAGTTTACAGACAGAATGTTAACATATTAAGCAAGAGTGTGACAACTTATCAGTGCTAAATGTGCCATAAAAAAAGCCAGCATGTAAAATTCTTAGCTTTGACAAGTGACAACATATCTGGCAAAATGCATTGTAAACCAAATGTAATTTTTAGCTGCAGTAAATTTTAGACAATCAAAATGATGTTAAAATGTGTGTGTTTCTTACAGTCTAGAGGCTGCTTATTCTGATGGAGGAAAACACTGACAGCATCCTTCATGATCACTGAAAGAACTGTTCTCCTTTCTCCTGCCCCACACTGATCTATCTGATCGGTGCAGTGCAGGGGAGAAAGTCACCAGGACTTGCACGGATGTTGCGCATCCTGTGTAGCTGAAAAAACTTCTGCAAGACTAGCCCTTGGACCTCTTTATGAAAAGAAGAACGACACTCCTGATATGTGAGGTGGCATGGATAGGGTCCCAATCAAACAAAGTTGTTGATTAGCCATTGAACCTTTCAGGTCATGTGATCAGTCACATTCCTGGAAGGAATTTCAAGATGTGGTAATGTATACGATGGATGAGTGTACATATATATATATATATATATATATATATATATATATATAAGTGTTTGTGTGTGTGGAGCTGCATGAGTATATAAGAGAGCTGTTGGTGTATGTAAGAAAGCTGTGTACAAGTATGTAGCAAAACAGTGCGTGTATGTAACAGAGGTGTGAGTGCATACTTCAAAGCTGTAGAAAAGCTATATGTGTTAGAACTGTGTTTGTGTATGGAGGAGAGTTGTGTGTGTATTTCGGAAAATTGCGTGTGTGATAGTAGTAGAGTTGTGTGTATGCAGGAGAGATGTGTGTATGTAGGAAAGAGGGTGGAAACTTATCAATGCTATAGGACCTATGCAAGAGCCTAACATGATCAAATTTGACTCATGACAATACAGCTTTAAAAAATGCATTGGCAGCAATTGTACCGATCATCTACTTTCAATTAATTATCAGTAAATTGGTGAAAGTACACCTATTAAAAAAAAAATAACAGCCTCCTCCATATCCCCTCTAGCTGTCCTGTCCATCACCAAGATAGGTGCGTTTTCTGCCATTTTAGGTAGAAGTAATGTTCAACCAATTTGCTTCTAATTTAGACAAAGTAGTAGGAAAGTTTATCAAACAAACTCTACATATGAGCTCTATCTATTTTACAATACGTGTAATATGTATTCACAAAATGTCCATTTTCTATATGTGTGAACTTCACATCTTTTTTTTTTTTAGTAAGTTTTAGTGCATGATGAGGTGGTGTTTACCTATAGGATCCACCATCTCTTGGACTGGGCACCATTGATGGTATTTATTGGGCCCCACGTTCTTAAGTAAATCTCAATATTGCTTCAAAAAGGTAGATATGCATATACAGTTTACAGACAGAATGTTAACATATTAAGCAAGAGTGTGACAACTTATCAGTGCTAAATGTGCCATAAAAAAAGCCAGCATGTAAAATTCTTAGCTTTGACAAGTGACAACATATCTGGCAAAATGCATTGTAAACCAAATGTAATTTTTAGCTGCAGTAAATTTTAGACAATCAAAATGATGTTAAAATGTGTGTGTTTCTTACAGTCTAGAGGCTGCTTATTCTGATGGAGGAAAACACTGACAGCATCCTTCATGATCACTGAAAGAACTGTTCTCCTTTCTCCTGCCCCACACTGATCTATCTGATCGGTGCAGTGCAGGGGAGAAAGTCACCAGGACTTGCACGGATGTTGCGCATCCTGTGTAGCTGAAAAAACTTCTGCAAGACTAGCCCTTGGACCTCTTTATGAAAAGAAGAACGACACTCCTGATATGTGAGGTGGCATGGATAGGGTCCCAATCAAACAAAGTTGTTGATTAGCCATTGAACCTTTCAGGTCATGTGATCAGTCACATTCCTGGAAGGAATTTCAAGATGTGGTAATGTATACGATGGATGAGTGTACATATATATATATATATATATATATATATATATATATATAAGTGTTTGTGTGTGTGGAGCTGCATGAGTATATAAGAGAGCTGTTGGTGTATGTAAGAAAGCTGTGTACAAGTATGTAGCAAAACAGTGCGTGTATGTAACAGAGGTGTGAGTGCATACTTCAAAGCTGTAGAAAAGCTATATGTGTTAGAACTGTGTTTGTGTATGGAGGAGAGTTGTGTGTGTATTTCGGAAAATTGCGTGTGTGATAGTAGTAGAGTTGTGTGTATGCAGGAGAGATGTGTGTATGTAGGAAAGAGGGTGGAAACTTATCAATGCTATAGGACCTATGCAAGAGCCTAACATGATCAAATTTGACTCATGACAATACAGCTTTAAAAAATGCATTGGCAGCAATTGTACCGATCATCTACTTTCAATTAATTATCAGTAAATTGGTGAAAGTACACCTATTAAAAAAAAAATAACAGCCTCCTCCATATCCCCTCTAGCTGTCCTGTCCATCACCAAGATAGGTGCGTTTTCTGCCATTTTAGGTAGAAGTAATGTTCAACCAATTTGCTTCTAATTTAGACAAAGTAGTAGGAAAGTTTATCAAACAAACTCTACATATGAGCTCTATCTATTTTACAATACGTGTAATATGTATTCACAAAATGTCCATTTTCTATATGTGTGAACTTCACATCTTTTTTTTTTTTAGTAAGTTTTAGTGCATGATGAGGTGGTGTTTACCTATAGGATCCACCATCTCTTGGACTGGGCACCATTGATGGTATTTATTGGGCCCCACGTTCTTAAGTAAATCTCAATATTGCTTCAAAAAGGTAGATATGCATATACAGTTTACAGACAGAATGTTAACATATTAAGCAAGAGTGTGACAACTTATCAGTGCTAAATGTGCCATAAAAAAACCCAGCATGTAAAATTCTTAGCTTTGACAAGTGACAACATATCTGGCAAAATGCATTGTAAACCAAATGTAATTTTTAGCTGCAGTAAATTTTAGACAATCAAAATGATGTTAAAATGTGTGTGTTTCTTACAGTCTAGAGGCTGCTTATTCTGATGGAGGAAAACACTGACAGCATCCTTCATGATCACTGAAAGAACTGTTCTCCTTTCTCCTGCCCCACACTGATCTATCTGATCGGTGCAGTGCAGGGGAGAAAGTCACCAGGACTTGCACGGATGTTGCGCATCCTGTGTAGCTGAAAAAACTTCTGCAAGACTAGCCCTTGGACCTCTTTATGAAAAGAAGAACGACACTCCTGATATGTGAGGTGGCATGGATAGGGTCCCAATCAAACAAAGTTGTTGATTAGCCATTGAACCTTTCAGGTCATGTGATCAGTCACATTCCTGGAAGGAATTTCAAGATGTGGTAATGTATACGATGGATGAGTGTACATATATATATATATATATATATATATAAGTGTTTGTGTGTGTGGAGCTGCATGAGTATATAAGAGAGCTGTTGGTGTATGTAAGAAAGCTGTGTACAAGTATGTAGCAAAACAGTGCGTGTATGTAACAGAGGTGTGAGTGCATACTTCAAAGCTGTAGAAAAGCTATATGTGTTAGAACTGTGTTTGTGTATGGAGGAGAGTTGTGTGTGTATTTCGGAAAATTGCGTGTGTGATAGTAGTAGAGTTGTGTGTATGCAGGAGAGATGTGTGTATGTAGGAAAGAGGGTGGAAACTTATCAATGCTATAGGACCTATGCAAGAACCTAACATGATCAAATTTGACTCATGACAATACAGCTTTAAAAAATGCATTGGCAGCAATTGTACCGATCATCTACTTTCAATGAATTATCAGCAAATTGGTGAAAGTACACCTATTAAAAAAAAAATAACAGCCTCCTCCATATCCCCTCTAGCTGTCCTGTCCATCACCAAGATAGGTGCGTTTTCTGCCATTTTAGGTAGAAGTAATGTTCAACCAATTTGCTTCTAATTTAGACAAAGTAGTAGGAAAGTTTATCAAACAAACTCTACATATGAGCTCTATCTATTTTACAATACGTGTAATATGTATTCACAAAATGTCCATTTTCTATATGTGTGAACTTCACATCTTTTTTTTTTTTAGTAAGTTTTAGTGCATGATGAGGTGGTGTTTACCTATAGGATCCACCATCTCTTGGACTGGGCACCATTGATGGTATTTATTGGGCCCCACGTTCTTAAGTAAATCTCAATATTGCTTCAAAAAGGTAGCTATGCATATACAGTTTACAGACAGAATGTTAACATATTAAGCAAGAGTGTGACAACTTATCAGTGCTAAATGTGCCATAAAAAAACCCAGCATGTAAAATTCTTAGCTTTGACAAGTGACAACATATCTGGCAAAATGCATTGTAAACCAAATGTAATTTTTAGCTGCAGTAAATTTTAGACAATCAAAATGATGTTAAAATGTGTGTGTTTCTTACAGTCTAGAGGCTGCTTATTCTGATGGAGGAAAACACTGACAGCATCCTTCATGATCACTGAAAGAACTGTTCTCCTTTCTCCTGCCCCACACTGATCTATCTGATCGGTGCAGTGCAGGGGAGAAAGTCACCAGGACTTGCACGGATGTTGCGCATCCTGTGTAGCTGAAAAAACTTCTGCAAGACTAGCCCTTGGACCTCTTTATGAAAAGAAGAACGACACTCCTGATATGTGAGGTGGCATGGATAGGGTCCCAATCAAACAAAGTTGTTGATTAGCCATTGAACCTTTCAGGTCATGTGATCAGTCACATTCCTGGAAGGAATTTCAAGATGTGGTAATGTATACGATGGATGAGTGTACATATATATATATATATATATATATATAAGTGTTTGTGTGTGTGGAGCTGCATGAGTATATAAGAGAGCTGTTGGTGTATGTAAGAAAGCTGTGTACAAGTATGTAGCAAAACAGTGCGTGTATGTAACAGAGGTGTGAGTGCATACTTCAAAGCTGTAGAAAAGCTATATGTGTTAGAACTGTGTTTGTGTATGGAGGAGAGTTGTGTGTGTATTTCGGAAAATTGCGTGTGTGATAGTAGTAGAGTTGTGTGTATGCAGGAGAGATGTGTGTATGTAGGAAAGAGGGTGGAAACTTATCAATGCTATAGGACCTATGCAAGAACCTAACATGATCAAATTTGACTCATGACAATACAGCTTTAAAAAATGCATTGGCAGCAATTGTACCGATCATCTACTTTCAATGAATTATCAGCAAATTGGTGAAAGTACACCTATTAAAAAAAAAATAACAGCCTCCTCCATATCCCCTCTAGCTGTCCTGTCCATCACCAAGATAGGTGCGTTTTCTGCCATTTTAGGTAGAAGTAATGTTCAACCAATTTGCTTCTAATTTAGACAAAGTAGTAGGAAAGTTTATCAAACAAACTCTACATATGAGCTCTATCTATTTTACAATACGTGTAATATGTATTCACAAAATGTCCATTTTCTATATGTGTGAACTTCACATCTTTTTTTTTTTTAGTAAGTTTTAGTGCATGATGAGGTGGTGTTTACCTATAGGATCCACCATCTCTTGGACTGGGCACCATTGATGGTATTTATTGGGCCCCACGTTCTTAAGTAAATCTCAATATTGCTTCAAAAAGGTAGCTATGCATATACAGTTTACAGACAGAATGTTAACATATTAAGCAAGAGTGTGACAACTTATCAGTGCTAAATGTGCCATAAAAAAACCCAGCATGTAAAATTCTTAGCTTTGACAAGTGACAACATATCTGGCAAAATGCATTGTAAACCAAATGTAATTTTTAGCTGCAGTAAATTTTAGACAATCAAAATGATGTTAAAATGTGTGTGTTTCTTACAGTCTAGAGGCTGCTTATTCTGATGGAGGAAAACACTGACAGCATCCTTCATGATCACTGAAAGAACTGTTCTCCTTTCTCCTGCCCCACACTGATCTATCTGATCGGTGCAGTGCAGGGGAGAAAGTCACCAGGACTTGCACGGATGTTGCGCATCCTGTGTAGCTGAAAAAACTTCTGCAAGACTAGCCCTTGGACCTCTTTATGAAAAGAAGAACGACACTCCTGATATGTGAGGTGGCATGGATAGGGTCCCAATCAAACAAAGTTGTTGATTAGCCATTGAACCTTTCAGGTCATGTGATCAGTCACATTCCTGGAAGGAATTTCAAGATGTGGTAATGTATACGATGGATGAGTGTACATATATATATATATATATATATATATAAGTGTTTGTGTGTGTGGAGCTGCATGAGTATATAAGAGAGCTGTTGGTGTATGTAAGAAAGCTGTGTACAAGTATGTAGCAAAACAGTGCGTGTATGTAACAGAGGTGTGAGTGCATACTTCAAAGCTGTAGAAAAGCTATATGTGTTAGAACTGTGTTTGTGTATGGAGGAGAGTTGTGTGTGTATTTCGGAAAATTGCGTGTGTGATAGTAGTAGAGTTGTGTGTATGCAGGAGAGATGTGTGTATGTAGGAAAGAGGGTGGAAACTTATCAATGCTATAGGACCTATGCAAGAACCTAACATGATCAAATTTGACTCATGACAATACAGCTTTAAAAAATGCATTGGCAGCAATTGTACCGATCATCTACTTTCAATGAATTATCAGCAAATTGGTGAAAGTACACCTATTAAAAAAAAAATAACAGCCTCCTCCATATCCCCTCTAGCTGTCCTGTCCATCACCAAGATAGGTGCGTTTTCTGCCATTTTAGGTAGAAGTAATGTTCAACCAATTTGCTTCTAATTTAGACAAAGTAGTAGGAAAGTTTATCAAACAAACTCTACATATGAGCTCTATCTATTTTACAATACGTGTAATATGTATTCACAAAATGTCCATTTTCTATATGTGTGAACTTCACATCTTTTTTTTTTTTTAGTAAGTTTTAGTGCATGATGAGGTGGTGTTTACCTATAGGATCCACCATCTCTTGGACTGGGCACCATTGATGGTATTTATTGGGCCCCACGTTCTTAAGTAAATCTCAATATTGCTTCAAAAAGGTAGCTATGCATATACAGTTTACAGACAGAATGTTAACATATTAAGCAAGAGTGTGACAACTTATCAGTGCTAAATGTGCCATAAAAAAACCCAGCATGTAAAATTCTTAGCTTTGACAAGTGACAACATATCTGGCAAAATGCATTGTAAACCAAATGTAATTTTTAGCTGCAGTAAATTTTAGACAATCAAAATGATGTTAAAATGTGTGTGTTTCTTACAGTCTAGAGGCTGCTTATTCTGATGGAGGAAAACACTGACAGCATCCTTCATGATCACTGAAAGAACTGTTCTCCTTTCTCCTGCCCCACACTGATCTATCTGATCGGTGCAGTGCAGGGGAGAAAGTCACCAGGACTTGCACGGATGTTGCGCATCCTGTGTAGCTGAAAAAACTTCTGCAAGACTAGCCCTTGGACCTCTTTATGAAAAGAAGAACGACACTCCTGATATGTGAGGTGGCATGGATAGGGTCCCAATCAAACAAAGTTGTTGATTAGCCATTGAACCTTTCAGGTCATGTGATCAGTCACATTCCTGGAAGGAATTTCAAGATGTGGTAATGTATACGATGGATGAGTGTACATATATATATATATATATATATATATATATATATATATAAGTGTTTGTGTGTGTGGAGCTGCATGAGTATATAAGAGAGCTGTTGGTGTATGTAAGAAAGCTGTGTACAAGTATGTAGCAAGACAGTGCGTGTATGTAACAGAGGTGTGAGTGCATACTTCAAAGCTGTAGAAAAGCTATATGTGTTAGAACTGTGTTTGTGTATGGAGGAGAGTTGTGTGTGTATTTCGGAAAATTGCGTGTGTGATAGTAGTAGAGTTGTGTGTATGCAGGAGAGATGTGTGTATGTAGGAAAGAGGGTGGAAACTTATCAATGCTATAGGACCTATGCAAGAACCTAACATGATCAAATTTGACTCATGACAATACAGCTTTAAAAAATGCATTGGCAGCAATTGTACCGATCATCTACTTTCAATGAATTATCAGCAAATTGGTGAAAGTACACCTATTAAAAAAAAAATAACAGCCTCCTCCATATCCCCTCTAGCTGTCCTGTCCATCACCAAGATAGGTGCGTTTTCTGCCATTTTAGGTAGAAGTAATGTTCAACCAATTTGCTTCTAATTTAGACAAAGTAGTAGGAAAGTTTATCAAACAAACTCTACATATGAGCTCTATCTATTTTACAATACGTGTAATATGTATTCACAAAATGTCCATTTTCTATATGTGTGAACTTCACATCTTTTTTTTTTTTAGTAAGTTTTAGTGCATGATGAGGTGGTGTTTACCTATAGGATCCACCATCTCTTGGACTGGGCACCATTGATGGTATTTATTGGGCCCCACGTTCTTAAGTAAATCTCAATATTGCTTCAAAAAGGTAGCTATGCATATACAGTTTACAGACAGAATGTTAACATATTAAGCAAGAGTGTGACAACTTATCAGTGCTAAATGTGCCATAAAAAAACCCAGCATGTAAAATTCTTAGCTTTGACAAGTGACAACATATCTGGCAAAATGCATTGTAAACCAAATGTAATTTTTAGCTGCAGTAAATTTTAGACAATCAAAATGATGTTAAAATGTGTGTGTTTCTTACAGTCTAGAGGCTGCTTATTCTGATGGAGGAAAACACTGACAGCATCCTTCATGATCACTGAAAGAACTGTTCTCCTTTCTCCTGCCCCACACTGATCTATCTGATCGGTGCAGTGCAGGGGAGAAAGTCACCAGGACTTGCACGGATGTTGCGCATCCTGTGTAGCTGAAAAAACTTCTGCAAGACTAGCCCTTGGACCTCTTTATGAAAAGAAGAACGACACTCCTGATATGTGAGGTGGCATGGATAGGGTCCCAATCAAACAAAGTTGTTGATTAGCCATTGAACCTTTCAGGTCATGTGATCAGTCACATTCCTGGAAGGAATTTCAAGATGTGGTAATGTATACGATGGATGAGTGTACATATATATATATATATATATATATATATATATATAAGTGTTTGTGTGTGTGGAGCTGCATGAGTATATAAGAGAGCTGTTGGTGTATGTAAGAAAGCTGTGTACAAGTATGTAGCAAAACAGTGCGTGTATGTAACAGAGGTGTGAGTGCATACTTCAAAGCTGTAGAAAAGCTATATGTGTTAGAACTGTGTTTGTGTATGGAGGAGAGTTGTGTGTGTATTTCGGAAAATTGCGTGTGTGATAGTAGTAGAGTTGTGTGTATGCAGGAGAGATGTGTGTATGTAGGAAAGAGGGTGGAAACTTATCAATGCTATAGGACCTATGCAAGAACCTAACATGATCAAATTTGACTCATGACAATACAGCTTTAAAAAATGCATTGGCAGCAATTGTACCGATCATCTACTTTCAATGAATTATCAGCAAATTGGTGAAAGTACACCTATTAAAAAAAAAATAACAGCCTCCTCCATATCCCCTCTAGCTGTCCTGTCCATCACCAAGATAGGTGCGTTTTCTGCCATTTTAGGTAGAAGTAATGTTCAACCAATTTGCTTCTAATTTAGACAAAGTAGTAGGAAAGTTTATCAAACAAACTCTACATATGAGCTCTATCTATTTTACAATACGTGTAATATGTATTCACAAAATGTCCATTTTCTATATGTGTGAACTTCACATCTTTTTTTTTTTTTAGTAAGTTTTAGTGCATGATGAGGTGGTGTTTACCTATAGGATCCACCATCTCTTGGACTGGGCACCATTGATGGTATTTATTGGGCCCCACGTTCTTAAGTAAATCTCAATATTGCTTCAAAAAGGTAGCTATGCATATACAGTTTACAGACAGAATGTTAACATATTAAGCAAGAGTGTGACAACTTATCAGTGCTAAATGTGCCATAAAAAAACCCAGCATGTAAAATTCTTAGCTTTGACAAGTGACAACATATCTGGCAAAATGCATTGTAAACCAAATGTAATTTTTAGCTGCAGTAAATTTTAGACAATCAAAATGATGTTAAAATGTGTGTGTTTCTTACAGTCTAGAGGCTGCTTATTCTGATGGAGGAAAACACTGACAGCATCCTTCATGATCACTGAAAGAACTGTTCTCCTTTCTCCTGCCCCACACTGATCTATCTGATCGGTGCAGTGCAGGGGAGAAAGTCACCAGGACTTGCACGGATGTTGCGCATCCTGTGTAGCTGAAAAAACTTCTGCAAGACTAGCCCTTGGACCTCTTTATGAAAAGAAGAACGACACTCCTGATATGTGAGGTGGCATGGATAGGGTCCCAATCAAACAAAGTTGTTGATTAGCCATTGAACCTTTCAGGTCATGTGATCAGTCACATTCCTGGAAGGAATTTCAAGATGTGGTAATGTATACGATGGATGAGTGTACATATATATATATATATATATATATATATATATATATATAAGTGTTTGTGTGTGTGGAGCTGCATGAGTATATAAGAGAGCTGTTGGTGTATGTAAGAAAGCTGTGTACAAGTATGTAGCAAAACAGTGCGTGTATGTAACAGAGGTGTGAGTGCATACTTCAAAGCTGTAGAAAAGCTATATGTGTTAGAACTGTGTTTGTGTATGGAGGAGAGTTGTGTGTGTATTTCGGAAAATTGCGTGTGTGATAGTAGTAGAGTTGTGTGTATGCAGGAGAGATGTGTGTATGTAGGAAAGAGGGTGGAAACTTATCAATGCTATAGGACCTATGCAAGAACCTAACATGATCAAATTTGACTCATGACAATACAGCTTTAAAAAATGCATTGGCAGCAATTGTACCGATCATCTACTTTCAATGAATTATCAGCAAATTGGTGAAAGTACACCTATTAAAAAAAAAATAACAGCCTCCTCCATATCCCCTCTAGCTGTCCTGTCCATCACCAAGATAGGTGCGTTTTCTGCCATTTTAGGTAGAAGTAATGTTCAACCAATTTGCTTCTAATTTAGACAAAGTAGTAGGAAAGTTTATCAAACAAACTCTACATATGAGCTCTATCTATTTTACAATACGTGTAATATGTATTCACAAAATGTCCATTTTCTATATGTGTGAACTTCACATCTTTTTTTTTTTTTAGTAAGTTTTAGTGCATGATGAGGTGGTGTTTACCTATAGGATCCACCATCTCTTGGACTGGGCACCATTGATGGTATTTATTGGGCCCCACGTTCTTAAGTAAATCTCAATATTGCTTCAAAAAGGTAGCTATGCATATACAGTTTACAGACAGAATGTTAACATATTAAGCAAGAGTGTGACAACTTATCAGTGCTAAATGTGCCATAAAAAAACCCAGCATGTAAAATTCTTAGCTTTGACAAGTGACAACATATCTGGCAAAATGCATTGTAAACCAAATGTAATTTTTAGCTGCAGTAAATTTTAGACAATCAAAATGATGTTAAAATGTGTGTGTTTCTTACAGTCTAGAGGCTGCTTATTCTGATGGAGGAAAACACTGACAGCATCCTTCATGATCACTGAAAGAACTGTTCTCCTTTCTCCTGCCCCACACTGATCTATCTGATCGGTGCAGTGCAGGGGAGAAAGTCACCAGGACTTGCACGGATGTTGCGCATCCTGTGTAGCTGAAAAAACTTCTGCAAGACTAGCCCTTGGACCTCTTTATGAAAAGAAGAACGACACTCCTGATATGTGAGGTGGCATGGATAGGGTCCCAATCAAACAAAGTTGTTGATTAGCCATTGAACCTTTCAGGTCATGTGATCAGTCACATTCCTGGAAGGAATTTCAAGATGTGGTAATGTATACGATGGATGAGTGTACATATATATATATATATATATATATATATATATATAAGTGTTTGTGTGTGTGGAGCTGCATGAGTATATAAGAGAGCTGTTGGTGTATGTAAGAAAGCTGTGTACAAGTATGTAGCAAAACAGTGCGTGTATGTAACAGAGGTGTGAGTGCATACTTCAAAGCTGTAGAAAAGCTATATGTGTTAGAACTGTGTTTGTGTATGGAGGAGAGTTGTGTGTGTATTTCGGAAAATTGCGTGTGTGATAGTAGTAGAGTTGTGTGTATGCAGGAGAGATGTGTGTATGTAGGAAAGAGGGTGGAAACTTATCAATGCTATAGGACCTATGCAAGAACCTAACATGATCAAATTTGACTCATGACAATACAGCTTTAAAAAATGCATTGGCAGCAATTGTACCGATCATCTACTTTCAATGAATTATCAGCAAATTGGTGAAAGTACACCTATTAAAAAAAAAATAACAGCCTCCTCCATATCCCCTCTAGCTGTCCTGTCCATCACCAAGATAGGTGCGTTTTCTGCCATTTTAGGTAGAAGTAATGTTCAACCAATTTGCTTCTAATTTAGACAAAGTAGTAGGAAAGTTTATCAAACAAACTCTACATATGAGCTCTATCTATTTTACAATACGTGTAATATGTATTCACAAAATGTCCATTTTCTATATGTGTGAACTTCACATCTTTTTTTTTTTTTAGTAAGTTTTAGTGCATGATGAGGTGGTGTTTACCTATAGGATCCACCATCTCTTGGACTGGGCACCATTGATGGTATTTATTGGGCCCCACGTTCTTAAGTAAATCTCAATATTGCTTCAAAAAGGTAGCTATGCATATACAGTTTACAGACAGAATGTTAACATATTAAGCAAGAGTGTGACAACTTATCAGTGCTAAATGTGCCATAAAAAAACCCAGCATGTAAAATTCTTAGCTTTGACAAGTGACAACATATCTGGCAAAATGCATTGTAAACCAAATGTAATTTTTAGCTGCAGTAAATTTTAGACAATCAAAATGATGTTAAAATGTGTGTGTTTCTTACAGTCTAGAGGCTGCTTATTCTGATGGAGGAAAACACTGACAGCATCCTTCATGATCACTGAAAGAACTGTTCTCCTTTCTCCTGCCCCACACTGATCTATCTGATCGGTGCAGTGCAGGGGAGAAAGTCACCAGGACTTGCACGGATGTTGCGCATCCTGTGTAGCTGAAAAAACTTCTGCAAGACTAGCCCTTGGACCTCTTTATGAAAAGAAGAACGACACTCCTGATATGTGAGGTGGCATGGATAGGGTCCCAATCAAACAAAGTTGTTGATTAGCCATTGAACCTTTCAGGTCATGTGATCAGTCACATTCCTGGAAGGAATTTCAAGATGTGGTAATGTATACGATGGATGAGTGTACATATATATATATATATATAAGTGTTTGTGTGTGTGGAGCTGCATGAGTATATAAGAGAGCTGTTGGTGTATGTAAGAAAGCTGTGTACAAGTATGTAGCAAAACAGTGCGTGTATGTAACAGAGGTGTGAGTGCATACTTCAAAGCTGTAGAAAAGCTATATGTGTTAGAACTGTGTTTGTGTATGGAGGAGAGTTGTGTGTGTATTTCGGAAAATTGCGTGTGTGATAGTAGTAGAGTTGTGTGTATGCAGGAGAGATGTGTGTATGTAGGAAAGAGGGTGGAAACTTATCAATGCTATAGGACCTATGCAAGAGCCTAACATGATCAAATTTGACTCATGACAATACAGCTTTAAAAAATGCATTGGCAGCAATTGTACCGATCATCTACTTTCAATTAATTATCAGTAAATTGGTGAAAGTACACCTATTAAAAAAAAAATAACAGCCTCCTCCATATCCCCTCTAGCTGTCCTGTCCATCACCAAGATAGGTGCGTTTTCTGCCATTTTAGGTAGAAGTAATGTTCAACCAATTTGCTTCTAATTTAGACAAAGTAGTAGGAAAGTTTATCAAACAAACTCTACATATGAGCTCTATCTATTTTACAATACGTGTAATATGTATTCACAAAATGTCCATTTTCTATATGTGTGAACTTCACATCTTTTTTTTTTTTAGTAAGTTTTAGTGCATGATGAGGTGGTGTTTACCTATAGGATCCACCATCTCTTGGACTGGGCACCATTGATGGTATTTATTGGGCCCCACGTTCTTAAGTAAATCTCAATATTGCTTCAAAAAGGTAGATATGCATATACAGTTTACAGACAGAATGTTAACATATTAAGCAAGAGTGTGACAACTTATCAGTGCTAAATGTGCCATAAAAAAACCCAGCATGTAAAATTCTTAGCTTTGACAAGTGACAACATATCTGGCAAAATGCATTGTAAACCAAATGTAATTTTTAGCTGCAGTAAATTTTAGACAATCAAAATGATGTTAAAATGTGTGTGTTTCTTACAGTCTAGAGGCTGCTTATTCTGATGGAGGAAAACACTGACAGCATCCTTCATGATCACTGAAAGAACTGTTCTCCTTTCTCCTGCCCCACACTGATCTATCTGATCGGTGCAGTGCAGGGGAGAAAGTCACCAGGACTTGCACGGATGTTGCGCATCCTGTGTAGCTGAAAAAACTTCTGCAAGACTAGCCCTTGGACCTCTTTATGAAAAGAAGAACGACACTCCTGATATGTGAGGTGGCATGGATAGGGTCCCAATCAAACAAAGTTGTTGATTAGCCATTGAACCTTTCAGGTCATGTGATCAGTCACATTCCTGGAAGGAATTTCAAGATGTGGTAATGTATACGATGGATGAGTGTACATATATATATATATATATATATATATATAAGTGTTTGTGTGTGTGGAGCTGCATGAGTATATAAGAGAGCTGTTGGTGTATGTAAGAAAGCTGTGTACAAGTATGTAGCAAAACAGTGCGTGTATGTAACAGAGGTGTGAGTGCATACTTCAAAGCTGTAGAAAAGCTATATGTGTTAGAACTGTGTTTGTGTATGGAGGAGAGTTGTGTGTGTATTTCGGAAAATTGCGTGTGTGATAGTAGTAGAGTTGTGTGTATGCAGGAGAGATGTGTGTATGTAGGAAAGAGGGTGGAAACTTATCAATGCTATAGGACCTATGCAAGAACCTAACATGATCAAATTTGACTCATGACAATACAGCTTTAAAAAATGCATTGGCAGCAATTGTACCGATCATCTACTTTCAATGAATTATCAGCAAATTGGTGAAAGTACACCTATTAAAAAAAAAATAACAGCCTCCTCCATATCCCCTCTAGCTGTCCTGTCCATCACCAAGATAGGTGCGTTTTCTGCCATTTTAGGTAGAAGTAATGTTCAACCAATTTGCTTCTAATTTAGACAAAGTAGTAGGAAAGTTTATCAAACAAACTCTACATATGAGCTCTATCTATTTTACAATACGTGTAATATGTATTCACAAAATGTCCATTTTCTATATGTGTGAACTTCACATCTTTTTTTTTTTTTAGTAAGTTTTAGTGCATGATGAGGTGGTGTTTACCTATAGGATCCACCATCTCTTGGACTGGGCACCATTGATGGTATTTATTGGGCCCCACGTTCTTAAGTAAATCTCAATATTGCTTCAAAAAGGTAGCTATGCATATACAGTTTACAGACAGAATGTTAACATATTAAGCAAGAGTGTGACAACTTATCAGTGCTAAATGTGCCATAAAAAAACCCAGCATGTAAAATTCTTAGCTTTGACAAGTGACAACATATCTGGCAAAATGCATTGTAAACCAAATGTAATTTTTAGCTGCAGTAAATTTTAGACAATCAAAATGATGTTAAAATGTGTGTGTTTCTTACAGTCTAGAGGCTGCTTATTCTGATGGAGGAAAACACTGACAGCATCCTTCATGATCACTGAAAGAACTGTTCTCCTTTCTCCTGCCCCACACTGATCTATCTGATCGGTGCAGTGCAGGGGAGAAAGTCACCAGGACTTGCACGGATGTTGCGCATCCTGTGTAGCTGAAAAAACTTCTGCAAGACTAGCCCTTGGACCTCTTTATGAAAAGAAGAACGACACTCCTGATATGTGAGGTGGCATGGATAGGGTCCCAATCAAACAAAGTTGTTGATTAGCCATTGAACCTTTCAGGTCATGTGATCAGTCACATTCCTGGAAGGAATTTCAAGATGTGGTAATGTATACGATGGATGAGTGTACATATATATATATATATATAAGTGTTTGTGTGTGTGGAGCTGCATGAGTATATAAGAGAGCTGTTGGTGTATGTAAGAAAGCTGTGTACAAGTATGTAGCAAAACAGTGCGTGTATGTAACAGAGGTGTGAGTGCATACTTCAAAGCTGTAGAAAAGCTATATGTGTTAGAACTGTGTTTGTGTATGGAGGAGAGTTGTGTGTGTATTTCGGAAAATTGCGTGTGTGATAGTAGTAGAGTTGTGTGTATGCAGGAGAGATGTGTGTATGTAGGAAAGAGGGTGGAAACTTATCAATGCTATAGGACCTATGCAAGAGCCTAACATGATCAAATTTGACTCATGACAATACAGCTTTAAAAAATGCATTGGCAGCAATTGTACCGATCATCTACTTTCAATTAATTATCAGTAAATTGGTGAAAGTACACCTATTAAAAAAAAAATAACAGCCTCCTCCATATCCCCTCTAGCTGTCCTGTCCATCACCAAGATAGGTGCGTTTTCTGCCATTTTAGGTAGAAGTAATGTTCAACCAATTTGCTTCTAATTTAGACAAAGTAGTAGGAAAGTTTATCAAACAAACTCTACATATGAGCTCTATCTATTTTACAATACGTGTAATATGTATTCACAAAATGTCCATTTTCTATATGTGTGAACTTCACATCTTTTTTTTTTTTTAGTAAGTTTTAGTGCATGATGAGGTGGTGTTTACCTATAGGATCCACCATCTCTTGGACTGGGCACCATTGATGGTATTTATTGGGCCCCACGTTCTTAAGTAAATCTCAATATTGCTTCAAAAAGGTAGCTATGCATATACAGTTTACAGACAGAATGTTAACATATTAAGCAAGAGTGTGACAACTTATCAGTGCTAAATGTGCCATAAAAAAACCCAGCATGTAAAATTCTTAGCTTTGACAAGTGACAACATATCTGGCAAAATGCATTGTAAACCAAATGTAATTTTTAGCTGCAGTAAATTTTAGACAATCAAAATGATGTTAAAATGTGTGTGTTTCTTACAGTCTAGAGGCTGCTTATTCTGATGGAGGAAAACACTGACAGCATCCTTCATGATCACTGAAAGAACTGTTCTCCTTTCTCCTGCCCCACACTGATCTATCTGATCGGTGCAGTGCAGGGGAGAAAGTCACCAGGACTTGCACGGATGTTGCGCATCCTGTGTAGCTGAAAAAACTTCTGCAAGACTAGCCCTTGGACCTCTTTATGAAAAGAAGAACGACACTCCTGATATGTGAGGTGGCATGGATAGGGTCCCAATCAAACAAAGTTGTTGATTAGCCATTGAACCTTTCAGGTCATGTGATCAGTCACATTCCTGGAAGGAATTTCAAGATGTGGTAATGTATACGATGGATGAGTGTACATATATATATATATATATATATATATATATATAAGTGTTTGTGTGTGTGGAGCTGCATGAGTATATAAGAGAGCTGTTGGTGTATGTAAGAAAGCTGTGTACAAGTATGTAGCAAAACAGTGCGTGTATGTAACAGAGGTGTGAGTGCATACTTCAAAGCTGTAGAAAAGCTATATGTGTTAGAACTGTGTTTGTGTATGGAGGAGAGTTGTGTGTGTATTTCGGAAAATTGCGTGTGTGATAGTAGTAGAGTTGTGTGTATGCAGGAGAGATGTGTGTATGTAGGAAAGAGGGTGGAAACTTATCAATGCTATAGGACCTATGCAAGAACCTAACATGATCAAATTTGACTCATGACAATACAGCTTTAAAAAATGCATTGGCAGCAATTGTACCGATCATCTACTTTCAATGAATTATCAGCAAATTGGTGAAAGTACACCTATTAAAAAAAAAATAACAGCCTCCTCCATATCCCCTCTAGCTGTCCTGTCCATCACCAAGATAGGTGCGTTTTCTGCCATTTTAGGTAGAAGTAATGTTCAACCAATTTGCTTCTAATTTAGACAAAGTAGTAGGAAAGTTTATCAAACAAACTCTACATATGAGCTCTATCTATTTTACAATACGTGTAATATGTATTCACAAAATGTCCATTTTCTATATGTGTGAACTTCACATCTTTTTTTTTTTTTAGTAAGTTTTAGTGCATGATGAGGTGGTGTTTACCTATAGGATCCACCATCTCTTGGACTGGGCACCATTGATGGTATTTATTGGGCCCCACGTTCTTAAGTAAATCTCAATATTGCTTCAAAAAGGTAGCTATGCATATACAGTTTACAGACAGAATGTTAACATATTAAGCAAGAGTGTGACAACTTATCAGTGCTAAATGTGCCATAAAAAAACCCAGCATGTAAAATTCTTAGCTTTGACAAGTGACAACATATCTGGCAAAATGCATTGTAAACCAAATGTAATTTTTAGCTGCAGTAAATTTTAGACAATCAAAATGATGTTAAAATGTGTGTGTTTCTTACAGTCTAGAGGCTGCTTATTCTGATGGAGGAAAACACTGACAGCATCCTTCATGATCACTGAAAGAACTGTTCTCCTTTCTCCTGCCCCACACTGATCTATCTGATCGGTGCAGTGCAGGGGAGAAAGTCACCAGGACTTGCACGGATGTTGCGCATCCTGTGTAGCTGAAAAAACTTCTGCAAGACTAGCCCTTGGACCTCTTTATGAAAAGAAGAACGACACTCCTGATATGTGAGGTGGCATGGATAGGGTCCCAATCAAACAAAGTTGTTGATTAGCCATTGAACCTTTCAGGTCATGTGATCAGTCACATTCCTGGAAGGAATTTCAAGATGTGGTAATGTATACGATGGATGAGTGTACATATATATATATATATATAAGTGTTTGTGTGTGTGGAGCTGCATGAGTATATAAGAGAGCTGTTGGTGTATGTAAGAAAGCTGTGTACAAGTATGTAGCAAAACAGTGCGTGTATGTAACAGAGGTGTGAGTGCATACTTCAAAGCTGTAGAAAAGCTATATGTGTTAGAACTGTGTTTGTGTATGGAGGAGAGTTGTGTGTGTATTTCGGAAAATTGCGTGTGTGATAGTAGTAGAGTTGTGTGTATGCAGGAGAGATGTGTGTATGTAGGAAAGAGGGTGGAAACTTATCAATGCTATAGGACCTATGCAAGAGCCTAACATGATCAAATTTGACTCATGACAATACAGCTTTAAAAAATGCATTGGCAGCAATTGTACCGATCATCTACTTTCAATTAATTATCAGTAAATTGGTGAAAGTACACCTATTAAAAAAAAATAACAGCCTCCTCCATATCCCCTCTAGCTGTCCTGTCCATCACCAAGATAGGTGCGTTTTCTGCCATTTTAGGTAGAAGTAATGTTCAACCAATTTGCTTCTAATTTAGACAAAGTAGTAGGAAAGTTTATCAAACAAACTCTACATATGAGCTCTATCTATTTTACAATACGTGTAATATGTATTCACAAAATGTCCATTTTCTATATGTGTGAACTTCACATCTTTTTTTTTTTTAGTAAGTTTTAGTGCATGATGAGGTGGTGTTTACCTATAGGATCCACCATCTCTTGGACTGGGCACCATTGATGGTATTTATTGGGCCCCACGTTCTTAAGTAAATCTCAATATTGCTTCAAAAAGGTAGATATGCATATACAGTTTACAGACAGAATGTTAACATATTAAGCAAGAGTGTGACAACTTATCAGTGCTAAATGTGCCATAAAAAAACCCAGCATGTAAAATTCTTAGCTTTGACAAGTGACAACATATCTGGCAAAATGCATTGTAAACCAAATGTAATTTTTAGCTGCAGTAAATTTTAGACAATCAAAATGATGTTAAAATGTGTGTGTTTCTTACAGTCTAGAGGCTGCTTATTCTGATGGAGGAAAACACTGACAGCATCCTTCATGATCACTGAAAGAACTGTTCTCCTTTCTCCTGCCCCACACTGATCTATCTGATCGGTGCAGTGCAGGGGAGAAAGTCACCAGGACTTGCACGGATGTTGCGCATCCTGTGTAGCTGAAAAAACTTCTGCAAGACTAGCCCTTGGACCTCTTTATGAAAAGAAGAACGACACTCCTGATATGTGAGGTGGCATGGATAGGGTCCCAATCAAACAAAGTTGTTGATTAGCCATTGAACCTTTCAGGTCATGTGATCAGTCACATTCCTGGAAGGAATTTCAAGATGTGGTAATGTATACGATGGATGAGTGTACATATATATATATATATATATATATATATAAGTGTTTGTGTGTGTGGAGCTGCATGAGTATATAAGAGAGCTGTTGGTGTATGTAAGAAAGCTGTGTACAAGTATGTAGCAAAACAGTGCGTGTATGTAACAGAGGTGTGAGTGCATACTTCAAAGCTGTAGAAAAGCTATATGTGTTAGAACTGTGTTTGTGTATGGAGGAGAGTTGTGTGTGTATTTCGGAAAATTGCGTGTGTGATAGTAGTAGAGTTGTGTGTATGCAGGAGAGATGTGTGTATGTAGGAAAGAGGGTGGAAACTTATCAATGCTATAGGACCTATGCAAGAACCTAACATGATCAAATTTGACTCATGACAATACAGCTTTAAAAAATGCATTGGCAGCAATTGTACCGATCATCTACTTTCAATGAATTATCAGCAAATTGGTGAAAGTACACCTATTAAAAAAAAAATAACAGCCTCCTCCATATCCCCTCTAGCTGTCCTGTCCATCACCAAGATAGGTGCGTTTTCTGCCATTTTAGGTAGAAGTAATGTTCAACCAATTTGCTTCTAATTTAGACAAAGTAGTAGGAAAGTTTATCAAACAAACTCTACATATGAGCTCTATCTATTTTACAATACGTGTAATATGTATTCACAAAATGTCCATTTTCTATATGTGTGAACTTCACATCTTTTTTTTTTTTTAGTAAGTTTTAGTGCATGATGAGGTGGTGTTTACCTATAGGATCCACCATCTCTTGGACTGGGCACCATTGATGGTATTTATTGGGCCCCACGTTCTTAAGTAAATCTCAATATTGCTTCAAAAAGGTAGCTATGCATATACAGTTTACAGACAGAATGTTAACATATTAAGCAAGAGTGTGACAACTTATCAGTGCTAAATGTGCCATAAAAAAACCCAGCATGTAAAATTCTTAGCTTTGACAAGTGACAACATATCTGGCAAAATGCATTGTAAACCAAATGTAATTTTTAGCTGCAGTAAATTTTAGACAATCAAAATGATGTTAAAATGTGTGTGTTTCTTACAGTCTAGAGGCTGCTTATTCTGATGGAGGAAAACACTGACAGCATCCTTCATGATCACTGAAAGAACTGTTCTCCTTTCTCCTGCCCCACACTGATCTATCTGATCGGTGCAGTGCAGGGGAGAAAGTCACCAGGACTTGCACGGATGTTGCGCATCCTGTGTAGCTGAAAAAACTTCTGCAAGACTAGCCCTTGGACCTCTTTATGAAAAGAAGAACGACACTCCTGATATGTGAGGTGGCATGGATAGGGTCCCAATCAAACAAAGTTGTTGATTAGCCATTGAACCTTTCAGGTCATGTGATCAGTCACATTCCTGGAAGGAATTTCAAGATGTGGTAATGTATACGATGGATGAGTGTACATATATATATATATATATAAGTGTTTGTGTGTGTGGAGCTGCATGAGTATATAAGAGAGCTGTTGGTGTATGTAAGAAAGCTGTGTACAAGTATGTAGCAAAACAGTGCGTGTATGTAACAGAGGTGTGAGTGCATACTTCAAAGCTGTAGAAAAGCTATATGTGTTAGAACTGTGTTTGTGTATGGAGGAGAGTTGTGTGTGTATTTCGGAAAATTGCGTGTGTGATAGTAGTAGAGTTGTGTGTATGCAGGAGAGATGTGTGTATGTAGGAAAGAGGGTGGAAACTTATCAATGCTATAGGACCTATGCAAGAGCCTAACATGATCAAATTTGACTCATGACAATACAGCTTTAAAAAATGCATTGGCAGCAATTGTACCGATCATCTACTTTCAATTAATTATCAGTAAATTGGTGAAAGTACACCTATTAAAAAAAAAATAACAGCCTCCTCCATATCCCCTCTAGCTGTCCTGTCCATCACCAAGATAGGTGCGTTTTCTGCCATTTTAGGTAGAAGTAATGTTCAACCAATTTGCTTCTAATTTAGACAAAGTAGTAGGAAAGTTTATCAAACAAACTCTACATATGAGCTCTATCTATTTTACAATACGTGTAATATGTATTCACAAAATGTCCATTTTCTATATGTGTGAACTTCACATCTTTTTTTTTTTTAGTAAGTTTTAGTGCATGATGAGGTGGTGTTTACCTATAGGATCCACCATCTCTTGGACTGGGCACCATTGATGGTATTTATTGGGCCCCACGTTCTTAAGTAAATCTCAATATTGCTTCAAAAAGGTAGATATGCATATACAGTTTACAGACAGAATGTTAACATATTAAGCAAGAGTGTGACAACTTATCAGTGCTAAATGTGCCATAAAAAAACCCAGCATGTAAAATTCTTAGCTTTGACAAGTGACAACATATCTGGCAAAATGCATTGTAAACCAAATGTAATTTTTAGCTGCAGTAAATTTTAGACAATCAAAATGATGTTAAAATGTGTGTGTTTCTTACAGTCTAGAGGCTGCTTATTCTGATGGAGGAAAACACTGACAGCATCCTTCATGATCACTGAAAGAACTGTTCTCCTTTCTCCTGCCCCACACTGATCTATCTGATCGGTGCAGTGCAGGGGAGAAAGTCACCAGGACTTGCACGGATGTTGCGCATCCTGTGTAGCTGAAAAAACTTCTGCAAGACTAGCCCTTGGACCTCTTTATGAAAAGAAGAACGACACTCCTGATATGTGAGGTGGCATGGATAGGGTCCCAATCAAACAAAGTTGTTGATTAGCCATTGAACCTTTCAGGTCATGTGATCAGTCACATTCCTGGAAGGAATTTCAAGATGTGGTAATGTATACGATGGATGAGTGTACATATATATATATATATATATATATATATAAGTGTTTGTGTGTGTGGAGCTGCATGAGTATATAAGAGAGCTGTTGGTGTATGTAAGAAAGCTGTGTACAAGTATGTAGCAAAACAGTGCGTGTATGTAACAGAGGTGTGAGTGCATACTTCAAAGCTGTAGAAAAGCTATATGTGTTAGAACTGTGTTTGTGTATGGAGGAGAGTTGTGTGTGTATTTCGGAAAATTGCGTGTGTGATAGTAGTAGAGTTGTGTGTATGCAGGAGAGATGTGTGTATGTAGGAAAGAGGGTGGAAACTTATCAATGCTATAGGACCTATGCAAGAACCTAACATGATCAAATTTGACTCATGACAATACAGCTTTAAAAAATGCATTGGCAGCAATTGTACCGATCATCTACTTTCAATGAATTATCAGCAAATTGGTGAAAGTACACCTATTAAAAAAAAAATAACAGCCTCCTCCATATCCCCTCTAGCTGTCCTGTCCATCACCAAGATAGGTGCGTTTTCTGCCATTTTAGGTAGAAGTAATGTTCAACCAATTTGCTTCTAATTTAGACAAAGTAGTAGGAAAGTTTATCAAACAAACTCTACATATGAGCTCTATCTATTTTACAATACGTGTAATATGTATTCACAAAATGTCCATTTTCTATATGTGTGAACTTCACATCTTTTTTTTTTTTTAGTAAGTTTTAGTGCATGATGAGGTGGTGTTTACCTATAGGATCCACCATCTCTTGGACTGGGCACCATTGATGGTATTTATTGGGCCCCACGTTCTTAAGTAAATCTCAATATTGCTTCAAAAAGGTAGCTATGCATATACAGTTTACAGACAGAATGTTAACATATTAAGCAAGAGTGTGACAACTTATCAGTGCTAAATGTGCCATAAAAAAACCCAGCATGTAAAATTCTTAGCTTTGACAAGTGACAACATATCTGGCAAAATGCATTGTAAACCAAATGTAATTTTTAGCTGCAGTAAATTTTAGACAATCAAAATGATGTTAAAATGTGTGTGTTTCTTACAGTCTAGAGGCTGCTTATTCTGATGGAGGAAAACACTGACAGCATCCTTCATGATCACTGAAAGAACTGTTCTCCTTTCTCCTGCCCCACACTGATCTATCTGATCGGTGCAGTGCAGGGGAGAAAGTCACCAGGACTTGCACGGATGTTGCGCATCCTGTGTAGCTGAAAAAACTTCTGCAAGACTAGCCCTTGGACCTCTTTATGAAAAGAAGAACGACACTCCTGATATGTGAGGTGGCATGGATAGGGTCCCAATCAAACAAAGTTGTTGATTAGCCATTGAACCTTTCAGGTCATGTGATCAGTCACATTACTGGAAGGAATTTCAAGATGTGGTAATGTATACGATGGATGAGTGTACATATATATATATATATATAAGTGTTTGTGTGTGTGGAGCTGCATGAGTATATAAGAGAGCTGTTGGTGTATGTAAGAAAGCTGTGTACAAGTATGTAGCAAAACAGTGCGTGTATGTAACAGAGGTGTGAGTGCATACTTCAAAGCTGTAGAAAAGCTATATGTGTTAGAACTGTGTTTGTGTATGGAGGAGAGTTGTGTGTGTATTTCGGAAAATTGCGTGTGTGATAGTAGTAGAGTTGTGTGTATGCAGGAGAGATGTGTGTATGTAGGAAAGAGGGTGGAAACTTATCAATGCTATAGGACCTATGCAAGAGCCTAACATGATCAAATTTGACTCATGACAATACAGCTTTAAAAAATGCATTGGCAGCAATTGTACCGATCATCTACTTTCAATTAATTATCAGTAAATTGGTGAAAGTACACCTATTAAAAAAAAAATAACAGCCTCCTCCATATCCCCTCTAGCTGTCCTGTCCATCACCAAGATAGGTGCGTTTTCTGCCATTTTAGGTAGAAGTAATGTTCAACCAATTTGCTTCTAATTTAGACAAAGTAGTAGGAAAGTTTATCAAACAAACTCTACATATGAGCTCTATCTATTTTACAATACGTGTAATATGTATTCACAAAATGTCCATTTTCTATATGTGTGAACTTCACATCTTTTTTTTTTTTAGTAAGTTTTAGTGCATGATGAGGTGGTGTTTACCTATAGGATCCACCATCTCTTGGACTGGGCACCATTGATGGTATTTATTGGGCCCCACGTTCTTAAGTAAATCTCAATATTGCTTCAAAAAGGTAGATATGCATATACAGTTTACAGACAGAATGTTAACATATTAAGCAAGAGTGTGACAACTTATCAGTGCTAAATGTGCCATAAAAAAACCCAGCATGTAAAATTCTTAGCTTTGACAAGTGACAACATATCTGGCAAAATGCATTGTAAACCAAATGTAATTTTTAGCTGCAGTAAATTTTAGACAATCAAAATGATGTTAAAATGTGTGTGTTTCTTACAGTCTAGAGGCTGCTTATTCTGATGGAGGAAAACACTGACAGCATCCTTCATGATCACTGAAAGAACTGTTCTCCTTTCTCCTGCCCCACACTGATCTATCTGATCGGTGCAGTGCAGGGGAGAAAGTCACCAGGACTTGCACGGATGTTGCGCATCCTGTGTAGCTGAAAAAACTTCTGCAAGACTAGCCCTTGGACCTCTTTATGAAAAGAAGAACGACACTCCTGATATGTGAGGTGGCATGGATAGGGTCCCAATCAAACAAAGTTGTTGATTAGCCATTGAACCTTTCAGGTCATGTGATCAGTCACATTCCTGGAAGGAATTTCAAGATGTGGTAATGTATACGATGGATGAGTGTACATATATATATATATATATATATATATATAAGTGTTTGTGTGTGTGGAGCTGCATGAGTATATAAGAGAGCTGTTGGTGTATGTAAGAAAGCTGTGTACAAGTATGTAGCAAAACAGTGCGTGTATGTAACAGAGGTGTGAGTGCATACTTCAAAGCTGTAGAAAAGCTATATGTGTTAGAACTGTGTTTGTGTATGGAGGAGAGTTGTGTGTGTATTTCGGAAAATTGCGTGTGTGATAGTAGTAGAGTTGTGTGTATGCAGGAGAGATGTGTGTATGTAGGAAAGAGGGTGGAAACTTATCAATGCTATAGGACCTATGCAAGAACCTAACATGATCAAATTTGACTCATGACAATACAGCTTTAAAAAATGCATTGGCAGCAATTGTACCGATCATCTACTTTCAATGAATTATCAGCAAATTGGTGAAAGTACACCTATTAAAAAAAAAATAACAGCCTCCTCCATATCCCCTCTAGCTGTCCTGTCCATCACCAAGATAGGTGCGTTTTCTGCCATTTTAGGTAGAAGTAATGTTCAACCAATTTGCTTCTAATTTAGACAAAGTAGTAGGAAAGTTTATCAAACAAACTCTACATATGAGCTCTATCTATTTTACAATACGTGTAATATGTATTCACAAAATGTCCATTTTCTATATGTGTGAACTTCACATCTTTTTTTTTTTTTAGTAAGTTTTAGTGCATGATGAGGTGGTGTTTACCTATAGGATCCACCATCTCTTGGACTGGGCACCATTGATGGTATTTATTGGGCCCCACGTTCTTAAGTAAATCTCAATATTGCTTCAAAAAGGTAGCTATGCATATACAGTTTACAGACAGAATGTTAACATATTAAGCAAGAGTGTGACAACTTATCAGTGCTAAATGTGCCATAAAAAAACCCAGCATGTAAAATTCTTAGCTTTGACAAGTGACAACATATCTGGCAAAATGCATTGTAAACCAAATGTAATTTTTAGCTGCAGTAAATTTTAGACAATCAAAATGATGTTAAAATGTGTGTGTTTCTTACAGTCTAGAGGCTGCTTATTCTGATGGAGGAAAACACTGACAGCATCCTTCATGATCACTGAAAGAACTGTTCTCCTTTCTCCTGCCCCACACTGATCTATCTGATCGGTGCAGTGCAGGGGAGAAAGTCACCAGGACTTGCACGGATGTTGCGCATCCTGTGTAGCTGAAAAAACTTCTGCAAGACTAGCCCTTGGACCTCTTTATGAAAAGAAGAACGACACTCCTGATATGTGAGGTGGCATGGATAGGGTCCCAATCAAACAAAGTTGTTGATTAGCCATTGAACCTTTCAGGTCATGTGATCAGTCACATTCCTGGAAGGAATTTCAAGATGTGGTAATGTATACGATGGATGAGTGTACATATATATATATATATATATATATATATATATATATAAGTGTTTGTGTGTGTGGAGCTGCATGAGTATATAAGAGAGCTGTTGGTGTATGTAAGAAAGCTGTGTACAAGTATGTAGCAAAACAGTGCGTGTATGTAACAGAGGTGTGAGTGCATACTTCAAAGCTGTAGAAAAGCTATATGTGTTAGAACTGTGTTTGTGTATGGAGGAGAGTTGTGTGTGTATTTCGGAAAATTGCGTGTGTGATAGTAGTAGAGTTGTGTGTATGCAGGAGAGATGTGTGTATGTAGGAAAGAGGGTGGAAACTTATCAATGCTATAGGACCTATGCAAGAACCTAACATGATCAAATTTGACTCATGACAATACAGCTTTAAAAAATGCATTGGCAGCAATTGTACCGATCATCTACTTTCAATTAATTATCAGTAAATTGGTGAAAGTACACCTATTAAAAAAAAAATAACAGCCTCCTCCATATCCCCTCTAGCTGTCCTGTCCATCACCAAGATAGGTGCGTTTTCTGCCATTTTAGGTAGAAGTAATGTTCAACCAATTTGCTTCTAATTTAGACAAAGTAGTAGGAAAGTTTATCAAACAAACTCTACATATGAGCTCTATCTATTTTACAATACGTGTAATATGTATTCACAAAATGTCCATTTTCTATATGTGTGAACTTCACATCTTTTTTTTTTTTAGTAAGTTTTAGTGCATGATGAGGTGGTGTTTACCTATAGGATCCACCATCTCTTGGACTGGGCACCATTGATGGTATTTATTGGGCCCCACGTTCTTAAGTAAATCTCAATATTGCTTCAAAAAGGTAGCTATGCATATACAGTTTACAGACAGAATGTTAACATATTAAGCAAGAGTGTGACAACTTATCAGTGCTAAATGTGCCATAAAAAAACCCAGCATGTAAAATTCTTAGCTTTGACAAGTGACAACATATCTGGCAAAATGCATTGTAAACCAAATGTAATTTTTAGCTGCAGTAAATTTTAGACAATCAAAATGATGTTAAAATGTGTGTGTTTCTTACAGTCTAGAGGCTGCTTATTCTGATGGAGGAAAACACTGACAGCATCCTTCATGATCACTGAAAGAACTGTTCTCCTTTCTCCTGCCCCACACTGATCTATCTGATCGGTGCAGTGCAGGGGAGAAAGTCACCAGGACTTGCACGGATGTTGCGCATCCTGTGTAGCTGAAAAAACTTCTGCAAGACTAGCCCTTGGACCTCTTTATGAAAAGAAGAACGACACTCCTGATATGTGAGGTGGCATGGATAGGGTCCCAATCAAACAAAGTTGTTGATTAGCCATTGAACCTTTCAGGTCATGTGATCAGTCACATTCCTGGAAGGAATTTCAAGATGTGGTAATGTATACGATGGATGAGTGTACATATATATATATATATATATATATATATATATATAAGTGTTTGTGTGTGTGGAGCTGCATGAGTATATAAGAGAGCTGTTGGTGTATGTAAGAAAGCTGTGTACAAGTATGTAGCAAAACAGTGCGTGTATGTAACAGAGGTGTGAGTGCATACTTCAAAGCTGTAGAAAAGCTATATGTGTTAGAACTGTGTTTGTGTATGGAGGAGAGTTGTGTGTGTATTTCGGAAAATTGCGTGTGTGATAGTAGTAGAGTTGTGTGTATGCAGGAGAGATGTGTGTATGTAGGAAAGAGGGTGGAAACTTATCAATGCTATAGGACCTATGCAAGAACCTAACATGATCAAATTTGACTCATGACAATACAGCTTTAAAAAATGCATTGGCAGCAATTGTACCGATCATCTACTTTCAATGAATTATCAGCAAATTGGTGAAAGTACACCTATTAAAAAAAAAAATAACAGCCTCCTCCATATCCCCTCTAGCTGTCCTGTCCATCACCAAGATAGGTGCGTTTTCTGCCATTTTAGGTAGAAGTAATGTTCAACCAATTTGCTTCTAATTTAGACAAAGTAGTAGGAAAGTTTATCAAACAAACTCTACATATGAGCTCTATCTATTTTACAATACGTGTAATATGTATTCACAAAATGTCCATTTTCTATATGTGTGAACTTCACATCTTTTTTTTTTTTAGTAAGTTTTAGTGCATGATGAGGTGGTGTTTACCTATAGGATCCACCATCTCTTGGACTGGGCACCATTGATGGTATTTATTGGGCCCCACGTTCTTAAGTAAATCTCAATATTGCTTCAAAAAGGTAGATATGCATATACAGTTTACAGACAGAATGTTAACATATTAAGCAAGAGTGTGACAACTTATCAGTGCTAAATGTGCCATAAAAAAACCCAGCATGTAAAATTCTTAGCTTTGACAAGTGACAACATATCTGGCAAAATGCATTGTAAACCAAATGTAATTTTTAGCTGCAGTAAATTTTAGACAATCAAAATGATGTTAAAATGTGTGTGTTTCTTACAGTCTAGAGGCTGCTTATTCTGATGGAGGAAAACACTGACAGCATCCTTCATGATCACTGAAAGAACTGTTCTCCTTTCTCCTGCCCCACACTGATCTATCTGATCGGTGCAGTGCAGGGGAGAAAGTCACCAGGACTTGCACGGATGTTGCGCATCCTGTGTAGCTGAAAAAACTTCTGCAAGACTAGCCCTTGGACCTCTTTATGAAAAGAAGAACGACACTCCTGATATGTGAGGTGGCATGGATAGGGTCCCAATCAAACAAAGTTGTTGATTAGCCATTGAACCTTTCAGGTCATGTGATCAGTCACATTCCTGGAAGGAATTTCAAGATGTGGTAATGTATACGATGGATGAGTGTACATATATATATATATATATATATATAAGTGTTTGTGTGTGTGGAGCTGCATGAGTATATAAGAGAGCTGTTGGTGTATGTAAGAAAGCTGTGTACAAGTATGTAGCAAAACAGTGCGTGTATGTAACAGAGGTGTGAGTGCATACTTCAAAGCTGTAGAAAAGCTATATGTGTTAGAACTGTGTTTGTGTATGGAGGAGAGTTGTGTGTGTATTTCGGAAAATTGCGTGTGTGATAGTAGTAGAGTTGTGTGTATGCAGGAGAGATGTGTGTATGTAGGAAAGAGGGTGGAAACTTATCAATGCTATAGGACCTATGCAAGAACCTAACATGATCAAATTTGACTCATGACAATACAGCTTTAAAAAATGCATTGGCAGCAATTGTACCGATCATCTACTTTCAATGAATTATCAGCAAATTGGTGAAAGTACACCTATTAAAAAAAAAATAACAGCCTCCTCCATATCCCCTCTAGCTGTCCTGTCCATCACCAAGATAGGTGCGTTTTCTGCCATTTTAGGTAGAAGTAATGTTCAACCAATTTGCTTCTAATTTAGACAAAGTAGTAGGAAAGTTTATCAAACAAACTCTACATATGAGCTCTATCTATTTTACAATACGTGTAATATGTATTCACAAAATGTCCATTTTCTATATGTGTGAACTTCACATCTTTTTTTTTTTTTAGTAAGTTTTAGTGCATGATGAGGTGGTGTTTACCTATAGGATCCACCATCTCTTGGACTGGGCACCATTGATGGTATTTATTGGGCCCCACGTTCTTAAGTAAATCTCAATATTGCTTCAAAAAGGTAGCTATGCATATACAGTTTACAGACAGAATGTTAACATATTAAACAAGAGTGTGACAACTTATCAGTGCTAAATGTGCCATAAAAAAACCCAGCATGTAAAATTCTTAGCTTTGACAAGTGACAACATATCTGGCAAAATGCATTGTAAACCAAATGTAATTTTTAGCTGCAGTAAATTTTAGACAATCAAAATGATGTTAAAATGTGTGTGTTTCTTACAGTCTAGAGGCTGCTTATTCTGATGGAGGAAAACACTGACAGCATCCTTCATGATCACTGAAAGAACTGTTCTCCTTTCTCCTGCCCCACACTGATCTATCTGATCGGTGCAGTGCAGGGGAGAAAGTCACCAGGACTTGCACGGATGTTGCGCATCCTGTGTAGCTGAAAAAACTTCTGCAAGACTAGCCCTTGGACCTCTTTATGAAAAGAAGAACGACACTCCTGATATGTGAGGTGGCATGGATAGGGTCCCAATCAAACAAAGTTGTTGATTAGCCATTGAACCTTTCAGGTCATGTGATCAGTCACATTCCTGGAAGGAATTTCAAGATGTGGTAATGTATACGATGGATGAGTGTACATATATATATATATATATATATATATAAGTGTTTGTGTGTGTGGAGCTGCATGAGTATATAAGAGAGCTGTTGGTGTATGTAAGAAAGCTGTGTACAAGTATGTAGCAAAACAGTGCGTGTATGTAACAGAGGTGTGAGTGCATACTTCAAAGCTGTAGAAAAGCTATATGTGTTAGAACTGTGTTTGTGTATGGAGGAGAGTTGTGTGTGTATTTCGGAAAATTGCGTGTGTGATAGTAGTAGAGTTGTGTGTATGCAGGAGAGATGTGTGTATGTAGGAAAGAGGGTGGAAACTTATCAATGCTATAGGACCTATGCAAGAACCTAACATGATCAAATTTGACTCATGACAATACAGCTTTAAAAAATGCATTGGCAGCAATTGTACCGATCATCTACTTTCAATGAATTATCAGCAAATTGGTGAAAGTACACCTATTAAAAAAAAAAATAACAGCCTCCTCCATATCCCCTCTAGCTGTCCTGTCCATCACCAAGATAGGTGCGTTTTCTGCCATTTTAGGTAGAAGTAATGTTCAACCAATTTGCTTCTAATTTAGACAAAGTAGTAGGAAAGTTTATCAAACAAACTCTACATATGAGCTCTATCTATTTTACAATACGTGTAATATGTATTCACAAAATGTCCATTTTCTATATG
Organism: Phyllobates terribilis; assembly: GCF_046119375.1. Classification (NCBI taxonomy): domain Eukaryota; kingdom Metazoa; phylum Chordata; class Amphibia; order Anura; family Dendrobatidae; genus Phyllobates; species Phyllobates terribilis. The sequence continues at coordinate 222,766 of NW_027364332.1, forward strand.
TGTGAACTTCACATCTTTTTTTTTTTTAGTAAGTTTTAGTGCATGATGAGGTGGTGTTTACCTATAGGATCCACCATCTCTTGGACTGGGCACCATTGATGGTATTTATTGGGCCCCACGTTCTTAAGTAAATCTCAATATTGCTTCAAAAAGGTAGATATGCATATACAGTTTACAGACAGAATGTTAACATATTAAGCAAGAGTGTGACAACTTATCAGTGCTAAATGTGCCATAAAAAAACCCAGCATGTAAAATTCTTAGCTTTGACAAGTGACAACATATCTGGCAAAATGCATTGTAAACCAAATGTAATTTTTAGCTGCAGTAAATTTTAGACAATCAAAATGATGTTAAAATGTGTGTGTTTCTTACAGTCTAGAGGCTGCTTATTCTGATGGAGGAAAACACTGACAGCATCCTTCATGATCACTGAAAGAACTGTTCTCCTTTCTCCTGCCCCACACTGATCTATCTGATCGGTGCAGTGCAGGGGAGAAAGTCACCAGGACTTGCACGGATGTTGCGCATCCTGTGTAGCTGAAAAAACTTCTGCAAGACTAGCCCTTGGACCTCTTTATGAAAAGAAGAACGACACTCCTGATATGTGAGGTGGCATGGATAGGGTCCCAATCAAACAAAGTTGTTGATTAGCCATTGAACCTTTCAGGTCATGTGATCAGTCACATTCCTGGAAGGAATTTCAAGATGTGGTAATGTATACGATGGATGAGTGTACATATATATATATATATATATATATATATAAAAGTGTTTGTGTGTGTGGAGCTGCATGAGTATATAAGAGAGCTGTTGGTGTATGTAAGAAAGCTGTGTACAAGTATGTAGCAAAACAGTGCGTGTATGTAACAGAGGTGTGAGTGCATACTTCAAAGCTGTAGAAAAGCTATATGTGTTAGAACTGTGTTTGTGTATGGAGGAGAGTTGTGTGTGTATTTCGGAAAATTGCGTGTGTGATAGTAGTAGAGTTGTGTGTATGCAGGAGAGATGTGTGTATGTAGGAAAGAGGGTGGAAACTTATCAATGCTATAGGACCTATGCAAGAACCTAACATGATCAAATTTGACTCATGACAATACAGCTTTAAAAAATGCATTGGCAGCAATTGTACCGATCATCTACTTTCAATGAATTATCAGCAAATTGGTGAAAGTACACCTATTAAAAAAAAAATAACAGCCTCCTCCATATCCCCTCTAGCTGTCCTGTCCATCACCAAGATAGGTGCGTTTTCTGCCATTTTAGGTAGAAGTAATGTTCAACCAATTTGCTTCTAATTTAGACAAAGTAGTAGGAAAGTTTATCAAACAAACTCTACATATGAGCTCTATCTATTTTACAATACGTGTAATATGTATTCACAAAATGTCCATTTTCTATATGTGTGAACTTCACATCTTTTTTTTTTTTTAGTAAGTTTTAGTGCATGATGAGGTGGTGTTTACCTATAGGATCCACCATCTCTTGGACTGGGCACCATTGATGGTATTTATTGGGCCCCACGTTCTTAAGTAAATCTCAATATTGCTTCAAAAAGGTAGCTATGCATATACAGTTTACAGACAGAATGTTAACATATTAAACAAGAGTGTGACAACTTATCAGTGCTAAATGTGCCATAAAAAAACCCAGCATGTAAAATTCTTAGCTTTGACAAGTGACAACATATCTGGCAAAATGCATTGTAAACCAAATGTAATTTTTAGCTGCAGTAAATTTTAGACAATCAAAATGATGTTAAAATGTGTGTGTTTCTTACAGTCTAGAGGCTGCTTATTCTGATGGAGGAAAACACTGACAGCATCCTTCATGATCACTGAAAGAACTGTTCTCCTTTCTCCTGCCCCACACTGATCTATCTGATCGGTGCAGTGCAGGGGAGAAAGTCACCAGGACTTGCACGGATGTTGCGCATCCTGTGTAGCTGAAAAAACTTCTGCAAGACTAGCCCTTGGACCTCTTTATGAAAAGAAGAACGACACTCCTGATATGTGAGGTGGCATGGATAGGGTCCCAATCAAACAAAGTTGTTGATTAGCCATTGAACCTTTCAGGTCATGTGATCAGTCACATTCCTGGAAGGAATTTCAAGATGTGGTAATGTATACGATGGATGAGTGTACATATATATATATATATATATATATATATATATAAGTGTTTGTGTGTGTGGAGCTGCATGAGTATATAAGAGAGCTGTTGGTGTATGTAAGAAAGCTGTGTACAAGTATGTAGCAAAACAGTGCGTGTATGTAACAGAGGTGTGAGTGCATACTTCAAAGCTGTAGAAAAGCTATATGTGTTAGAACTGTGTTTGTGTATGGAGGAGAGTTGTGTGTGTATTTCGGAAAATTGCGTGTGTGATAGTAGTAGAGTTGTGTGTATGCAGGAGAGATGTGTGTATGTAGGAAAGAGGGTGGAAACTTATCAATGCTATAGGACCTATGCAAGAACCTAACATGATCAAATTTGACTCATGACAATACAGCTTTAAAAAATGCATTGGCAGCAATTGTACCGATCATCTACTTTCAATTAATTATCAGTAAATTGGTGAAAGTACACCTATTAAAAAAAAAATAACAGCCTCCTCCATATCCCCTCTAGCTGTCCTGTCCATCACCAAGATAGGTGCGTTTTCTGCCATTTTAGGTAGAAGTAATGTTCAACCAATTTGCTTCTAATTTAGACAAAGTAGTAGGAAAGTTTATCAAACAAACTCTACATATGAGCTCTATCTATTTTACAATACGTGTAATATGTATTCACAAAATGTCCATTTTCTATATGTGTGAACTTCACATCTTTTTTTTTTTAGTAAGTTTTAGTGCATGATGAGGTGGTGTTTACCTATAGGATCCACCATCTCTTGGACTGGGCACCATTGATGGTATTTATTGGGCCCCACGTTCTTAAGTAAATCTCAATATTGCTTCAAAAAGGTAGCTATGCATATACAGTTTACAGACAGAATGTTAACATATTAAGCAAGAGTGTGACAACTTATCAGTGCTAAATGTGCCATAAAAAAACCCAGCATGTAAAATTCTTAGCTTTGACAAGTGACAACATATCTGGCAAAATGCATTGTAAACCAAATGTAATTTTTAGCTGCAGTAAATTTTAGACAATCAAAATGATGTTAAAATGTGTGTGTTTCTTACAGTCTAGAGGCTGCTTATTCTGATGGAGGAAAACACTGACAGCATCCTTCATGATCACTGAAAGAACTGTTCTCCTTTCTCCTGCCCCACACTGATCTATCTGATCGGTGCAGTGCAGGGGAGAAAGTCACCAGGACTTGCACGGATGTTGCGCATCCTGTGTAGCTGAAAAAACTTCTGCAAGACTAGCCCTTGGACCTCTTTATGAAAAGAAGAACGACACTCCTGATATGTGAGGTGGCATGGATAGGGTCCCAATCAAACAAAGTTGTTGATTAGCCATTGAACCTTTCAGGTCATGTGATCAGTCACATTCCTGGAAGGAATTTCAAGATGTGGTAATGTATACGATGGATGAGTGTACATATATATATATATATATATATATATAAGTGTTTGTGTGTGTGGAGCTGCATGAGTATATAAGAGAGCTGTTGGTGTATGTAAGAAAGCTGTGTACAAGTATGTAGCAAAACAGTGCGTGTATGTAACAGAGGTGTGAGTGCATACTTCAAAGCTGTAGAAAAGCTATATGTGTTAGAACTGTGTTTGTGTATGGAGGAGAGTTGTGTGTGTATTTCGGAAAATTGCGTGTGTGATAGTAGTAGAGTTGTGTGTATGCAGGAGAGATGTGTGTATGTAGGAAAGAGGGTGGAAACTTATCAATGCTATAGGACCTATGCAAGAACCTAACATGATCAAATTTGACTCATGACAATACAGCTTTAAAAAATGCATTGGCAGCAATTGTACCGATCATCTACTTTCAATGAATTATCAGCAAATTGGTGAAAGTACACCTATTAAAAAAAAAAATAACAGCCTCCTCCATATCCCCTCTAGCTGTCCTGTCCATCACCAAGATAGGTGCGTTTTCTGCCATTTTAGGTAGAAGTAATGTTCAACCAATTTGCTTCTAATTTAGACAAAGTAGTAGGAAAGTTTATCAAACAAACTCTACATATGAGCTCTATCTATTTTACAATACGTGTAATATGTATTCACAAAATGTCCATTTTCTATATGTGTGAACTTCACATCTTTTTTTTTTTTAGTAAGTTTTAGTGCATGATGAGGTGGTGTTTACCTATAGGATCCACCATCTCTTGGACTGGGCACCATTGATGGTATTTATTGGGCCCCACGTTCTTAAGTAAATCTCAATATTGCTTCAAAAAGGTAGATATGCATATACAGTTTACAGACAGAATGTTAACATATTAAGCAAGAGTGTGACAACTTATCAGTGCTAAATGTGCCATAAAAAAACCCAGCATGTAAAATTCTTAGCTTTGACAAGTGACAACATATCTGGCAAAATGCATTGTAAACCAAATGTAATTTTTAGCTGCAGTAAATTTTAGACAATCAAAATGATGTTAAAATGTGTGTGTTTCTTACAGTCTAGAGGCTGCTTATTCTGATGGAGGAAAACACTGACAGCATCCTTCATGATCACTGAAAGAACTGTTCTCCTTTCTCCTGCCCCACACTGATCTATCTGATCGGTGCAGTGCAGGGGAGAAAGTCACCAGGACTTGCACGGATGTTGCGCATCCTGTGTAGCTGAAAAAACTTCTGCAAGACTAGCCCTTGGACCTCTTTATGAAAAGAAGAACGACACTCCTGATATGTGAGGTGGCATGGATAGGGTCCCAATCAAACAAAGTTGTTGATTAGCCATTGAACCTTTCAGGTCATGTGATCAGTCACATTCCTGGAAGGAATTTCAAGATGTGGTAATGTATACGATGGATGAGTGTACATATATATATATATATATATATATATATAAAAGTGTTTGTGTGTGTGGAGCTGCATGAGTATATAAGAGAGCTGTTGGTGTATGTAAGAAAGCTGTGTACAAGTATGTAGCAAAACAGTGCGTGTATGTAACAGAGGTGTGAGTGCATACTTCAAAGCTGTAGAAAAGCTATATGTGTTAGAACTGTGTTTGTGTATGGAGGAGAGTTGTGTGTGTATTTCGGAAAATTGCGTGTGTGATAGTAGTAGAGTTGTGTGTATGCAGGAGAGATGTGTGTATGTAGGAAAGAGGGTGGAAACTTATCAATGCTATAGGACCTATGCAAGAACCTAACATGATCAAATTTGACTCATGACAATACAGCTTTAAAAAATGCATTGGCAGCAATTGTACCGATCATCTACTTTCAATGAATTATCAGCAAATTGGTGAAAGTACACCTATTAAAAAAAAAATAACAGCCTCCTCCATATCCCCTCTAGCTGTCCTGTCCATCACCAAGATAGGTGCGTTTTCTGCCATTTTAGGTAGAAGTAATGTTCAACCAATTTGCTTCTAATTTAGACAAAGTAGTAGGAAAGTTTATCAAACAAACTCTACATATGAGCTCTATCTATTTTACAATACGTGTAATATGTATTCACAAAATGTCCATTTTCTATATGTGTGAACTTCACATCTTTTTTTTTTTTTAGTAAGTTTTAGTGCATGATGAGGTGGTGTTTACCTATAGGATCCACCATCTCTTGGACTGGGCACCATTGATGGTATTTATTGGGCCCCACGTTCTTAAGTAAATCTCAATATTGCTTCAAAAAGGTAGCTATGCATATACAGTTTACAGACAGAATGTTAACATATTAAGCAAGAGTGTGACAACTTATCAGTGCTAAATGTGCCATAAAAAAACCCAGCATGTAAAATTCTTAGCTTTGACAAGTGACAACATATCTGGCAAAATGCATTGTAAACCAAATGTAATTTTTAGCTGCAGTAAATTTTAGACAATCAAAATGATGTTAAAATGTGTGTGTTTCTTACAGTCTAGAGGCTGCTTATTCTGATGGAGGAAAACACTGACAGCATCCTTCATGATCACTGAAAGAACTGTTCTCCTTTCTCCTGCCCCACACTGATCTATCTGATCGGTGCAGTGCAGGGGAGAAAGTCACCAGGACTTGCACGGATGTTGCGCATCCTGTGTAGCTGAAAAAACTTCTGCAAGACTAGCCCTTGGACCTCTTTATGAAAAGAAGAACGACACTCCTGATATGTGAGGTGGCATGGATAGGGTCCCAATCAAACAAAGTTGTTGATTAGCCATTGAACCTTTCAGGTCATGTGATCAGTCACATTCCTGGAAGGAATTTCAAGATGTGGTAATGTATACGATGGATGAGTGTACATATATATATATATATATATATAAAAGTGTTTGTGTGTGTGGAGCTGCATGAGTATATAAGAGAGCTGTTGGTGTATGTAAGAAAGCTGTGTACAAGTATGTAGCAAAACAGTGCGTGTATGTAACAGAGGTGTGAGTGCATACTTCAAAGCTGTAGAAAAGCTATATGTGTTAGAACTGTGTTTGTGTATGGAGGAGAGTTGTGTGTGTATTTCGGAAAATTGCGTGTGTGATAGTAGTAGAGTTGTGTGTATGCAGGAGAGATGTGTGTATGTAGGAAAGAGGGTGGAAACTTATCAATGCTATAGGACCTATGCAAGAACCTAACATGATCAAATTTGACTCATGACAATACAGCTTTAAAAAATGCATTGGCAGCAATTGTACCGATCATCTACTTTCAATGAATTATCAGCAAATTGGTGAAAGTACACCTATTAAAAAAAAAATAACAGCCTCCTCCATATCCCCTCTAGCTGTCCTGTCCATCACCAAGATAGGTGCGTTTTCTGCCATTTTAGGTAGAAGTAATGTTCAACCAATTTGCTTCTAATTTAGACAAAGTAGTAGGAAAGTTTATCAAACAAACTCTACATATGAGCTCTATCTATTTTACAATACGTGTAATATGTATTCACAAAATGTCCATTTTCTATATGTGTGAACTTCACATCTTTTTTTTTTTTTAGTAAGTTTTAGTGCATGATGAGGTGGTGTTTACCTATAGGATCCACCATCTCTTGGACTGGGCACCATTGATGGTATTTATTGGGCCCCACGTTCTTAAGTAAATCTCAATATTGCTTCAAAAAGGTAGCTATGCATATACAGTTTACAGACAGAATGTTAACATATTAAACAAGAGTGTGACAACTTATCAGTGCTAAATGTGCCATAAAAAAACCCAGCATGTAAAATTCTTAGCTTTGACAAGTGACAACATATCTGGCAAAATGCATTGTAAACCAAATGTAATTTTTAGCTGCAGTAAATTTTAGACAATCAAAATGATGTTAAAATGTGTGTGTTTCTTACAGTCTAGAGGCTGCTTATTCTGATGGAGGAAAACACTGACAGCATCCTTCATGATCACTGAAAGAACTGTTCTCCTTTCTCCTGCCCCACACTGATCTATCTGATCGGTGCAGTGCAGGGGAGAAAGTCACCAGGACTTGCACGGATGTTGCGCATCCTGTGTAGCTGAAAAAACTTCTGCAAGACTAGCCCTTGGACCTCTTTATGAAAAGAAGAACGACACTCCTGATATGTGAGGTGGCATGGATAGGGTCCCAATCAAACAAAGTTGTTGATTAGCCATTGAACCTTTCAGGTCATGTGATCAGTCACATTCCTGGAAGGAATTTCAAGATGTGGTAATGTATACGATGGATGAGTGTACATATATATATATATATATATATATATATATATAAGTGTTTGTGTGTGTGGAGCTGCATGAGTATATAAGAGAGCTGTTGGTGTATGTAAGAAAGCTGTGTACAAGTATGTAGCAAAACAGTGCGTGTATGTAACAGAGGTGTGAGTGCATACTTCAAAGCTGTAGAAAAGCTATATGTGTTAGAACTGTGTTTGTGTATGGAGGAGAGTTGTGTGTGTATTTCGGAAAATTGCGTGTGTGATAGTAGTAGAGTTGTGTGTATGCAGGAGAGATGTGTGTATGTAGGAAAGAGGGTGGAAACTTATCAATGCTATAGGACCTATGCAAGAACCTAACATGATCAAATTTGACTCATGACAATACAGCTTTAAAAAATGCATTGGCAGCAATTGTACCGATCATCTACTTTCAATTAATTATCAGTAAATTGGTGAAAGTACACCTATTAAAAAAAAAATAACAGCCTCCTCCATATCCCCTCTAGCTGTCCTGTCCATCACCAAGATAGGTGCGTTTTCTGCCATTTTAGGTAGAAGTAATGTTCAACCAATTTGCTTCTAATTTAGACAAAGTAGTAGGAAAGTTTATCAAACAAACTCTACATATGAGCTCTATCTATTTTACAATACGTGTAATATGTATTCACAAAATGTCCATTTTCTATATGTGTGAACTTCACATCTTTTTTTTTTTAGTAAGTTTTAGTGCATGATGAGGTGGTGTTTACCTATAGGATCCACCATCTCTTGGACTGGGCACCATTGATGGTATTTATTGGGCCCCACGTTCTTAAGTAAATCTCAATATTGCTTCAAAAAGGTAGCTATGCATATACAGTTTACAGACAGAATGTTAACATATTAAGCAAGAGTGTGACAACTTATCAGTGCTAAATGTGCCATAAAAAAACCCAGCATGTAAAATTCTTAGCTTTGACAAGTGACAACATATCTGGCAAAATGCATTGTAAACCAAATGTAATTTTTAGCTGCAGTAAATTTTAGACAATCAAAATGATGTTAAAATGTGTGTGTTTCTTACAGTCTAGAGGCTGCTTATTCTGATGGAGGAAAACACTGACAGCATCCTTCATGATCACTGAAAGAACTGTTCTCCTTTCTCCTGCCCCACACTGATCTATCTGATCGGTGCAGTGCAGGGGAGAAAGTCACCAGGACTTGCACGGATGTTGCGCATCCTGTGTAGCTGAAAAAACTTCTGCAAGACTAGCCCTTGGACCTCTTTATGAAAAGAAGAACGACACTCCTGATATGTGAGGTGGCATGGATAGGGTCCCAATCAAACAAAGTTGTTGATTAGCCATTGAACCTTTCAGGTCATGTGATCAGTCACATTCCTGGAAGGAATTTCAAGATGTGGTAATGTATACGATGGATGAGTGTACATATATATATATATATATATATATATAAAAGTGTTTGTGTGTGTGGAGCTGCATGAGTATATAAGAGAGCTGTTGGTGTATGTAAGAAAGCTGTGTACAAGTATGTAGCAAAACAGTGCGTGTATGTAACAGAGGTGTGAGTGCATACTTCAAAGCTGTAGAAAAGCTATATGTGTTAGAACTGTGTTTGTGTATGGAGGAGAGTTGTGTGTGTATTTCGGAAAATTGCGTGTGTGATAGTAGTAGAGTTGTGTGTATGCAGGAGAGATGTGTGTATGTAGGAAAGAGGGTGGAAACTTATCAATGCTATAGGACCTATGCAAGAACCTAACATGATCAAATTTGACTCATGACAATACAGCTTTAAAAAATGCATTGGCAGCAATTGTACCGATCATCTACTTTCAATGAATTATCAGCAAATTGGTGAAAGTACACCTATTAAAAAAAAAATAACAGCCTCCTCCATATCCCCTCTAGCTGTCCTGTCCATCACCAAGATAGGTGCGTTTTCTGCCATTTTAGGTAGAAGTAATGTTCAACCAATTTGCTTCTAATTTAGACAAAGTAGTAGGAAAGTTTATCAAACAAACTCTACATATGAGCTCTATCTATTTTACAATACGTGTAATATGTATTCACAAAATGTCCATTTTCTATATGTGTGAACTTCACATCTTTTTTTTTTTTTAGTAAGTTTTAGTGCATGATGAGGTGGTGTTTACCTATAGGATCCACCATCTCTTGGACTGGGCACCATTGATGGTATTTATTGGGCCCCACGTTCTTAAGTAAATCTCAATATTGCTTCAAAAAGGTAGCTATGCATATACAGTTTACAGACAGAATGTTAACATATTAAGCAAGAGTGTGACAACTTATCAGTGCTAAATGTGCCATAAAAAAACCCAGCATGTAAAATTCTTAGCTTTGACAAGTGACAACATATCTGGCAAAATGCATTGTAAACCAAATGTAATTTTTAGCTGCAGTAAATTTTAGACAATCAAAATGATGTTAAAATGTGTGTGTTTCTTACAGTCTAGAGGCTGCTTATTCTGATGGAGGAAAACACTGACAGCATCCTTCATGATCACTGAAAGAACTGTTCTCCTTTCTCCTGCCCCACACTGATCTATCTGATCGGTGCAGTGCAGGGGAGAAAGTCACCAGGACTTGCACGGATGTTGCGCATCCTGTGTAGCTGAAAAAACTTCTGCAAGACTAGCCCTTGGACCTCTTTATGAAAAGAAGAACGACACTCCTGATATGTGAGGTGGCATGGATAGGGTCCCAATCAAACAAAGTTGTTGATTAGCCATTGAACCTTTCAGGTCATGTGATCAGTCACATTCCTGGAAGGAATTTCAAGATGTGGTAATGTATACGATGGATGAGTGTACATATATATATATATATATATATATATAAAAGTGTTTGTGTGTGTGGAGCTGCATGAGTATATAAGAGAGCTGTTGGTGTATGTAAGAAAGCTGTGTACAAGTATGTAGCAAAACAGTGCGTGTATGTAACAGAGGTGTGAGTGCATACTTCAAAGCTGTAGAAAAGCTATATGTGTTAGAACTGTGTTTGTGTATGGAGGAGAGTTGTGTGTGTATTTCGGAAAATTGCGTGTGTGATAGTAGTAGAGTTGTGTGTATGCAGGAGAGATGTGTGTATGTAGGAAAGAGGGTGGAAACTTATCAATGCTATAGGACCTATGCAAGAACCTAACATGATCAAATTTGACTCATGACAATACAGCTTTAAAAAATGCATTGGCAGCAATTGTACCGATCATCTACTTTCAATGAATTATCAGCAAATTGGTGAAAGTACACCTATTAAAAAAAAAATAACAGCCTCCTCCATATCCCCTCTAGCTGTCCTGTCCATCACCAAGATAGGTGCGTTTTCTGCCATTTTAGGTAGAAGTAATGTTCAACCAATTTGCTTCTAATTTAGACAAAGTAGTAGGAAAGTTTATCAAACAAACTCTACATATGAGCTCTATCTATTTTACAATACGTGTAATATGTATTCACAAAATGTCCATTTTCTATATGTGTGAACTTCACATCTTTTTTTTTTTTTAGTAAGTTTTAGTGCATGATGAGGTGGTGTTTACCTATAGGATCCACCATCTCTTGGACTGGGCACCATTGATGGTATTTATTGGGCCCCACGTTCTTAAGTAAATCTCAATATTGCTTCAAAAAGGTAGCTATGCATATACAGTTTACAGACAGAATGTTAACATATTAAGCAAGAGTGTGACAACTTATCAGTGCTAAATGTGCCATAAAAAAACCCAGCATGTAAAATTCTTAGCTTTGACAAGTGACAACATATCTGGCAAAATGCATTGTAAACCAAATGTAATTTTTAGCTGCAGTAAATTTTAGACAATCAAAATGATGTTAAAATGTGTGTGTTTCTTACAGTCTAGAGGCTGCTTATTCTGATGGAGGAAAACACTGACAGCATCCTTCATGATCACTGAAAGAACTGTTCTCCTTTCTCCTGCCCCACACTGATCTATCTGATCGGTGCAGTGCAGGGGAGAAAGTCACCAGGACTTGCACGGATGTTGCGCATCCTGTGTAGCTGAAAAAACTTCTGCAAGACTAGCCCTTGGACCTCTTTATGAAAAGAAGAACGACACTCCTGATATGTGAGGTGGCATGGATAGGGTCCCAATCAAACAAAGTTGTTGATTAGCCATTGAACCTTTCAGGTCATGTGATCAGTCACATTCCTGGAAGGAATTTCAAGATGTGGTAATGTATACGATGGATGAGTGTACATATATATATATATATATATATATAAGTGTTTGTGTGTGTGGAGCTGCATGAGTATATAAGAGAGCTGTTGGTGTATGTAAGAAAGCTGTGTACAAGTATGTAGCAAAACAGTGCGTGTATGTAACAGAGGTGTGAGTGCATACTTCAAAGCTGTAGAAAAGCTATATGTGTTAGAACTGTGTTTGTGTATGGAGGAGAGTTGTGTGTGTATTTCGGAAAATTGCGTGTGTGATAGTAGTAGAGTTGTGTGTATGCAGGAGAGATGTGTGTATGTAGGAAAGAGGGTGGAAACTTATCAATGCTATAGGACCTATGCAAGAACCTAACATGATCAAATTTGACTCATGACAATACAGCTTTAAAAAATGCATTGGCAGCAATTGTACCGATCATCTACTTTCAATTAATTATCAGTAAATTGGTGAAAGTACACCTATTAAAAAAAAAATAACAGCCTCCTCCATATCCCCTCTAGCTGTCCTGTCCATCACCAAGATAGGTGCGTTTTCTGCCATTTTAGGTAGAAGTAATGTTCAACCAATTTGCTTCTAATTTAGACAAAGTAGTAGGAAAGTTTATCAAACAAACTCTACATATGAGCTCTATCTATTTTACAATACGTGTAATATGTATTCACAAAATGTCCATTTTCTATATGTGTGAACTTCACATCTTTTTTTTTTTAGTAAGTTTTAGTGCATGATGAGGTGGTGTTTACCTATAGGATCCACCATCTCTTGGACTGGGCACCATTGATGGTATTTATTGGGCCCCACGTTCTTAAGTAAATCTCAATATTGCTTCAAAAAGGTAGCTATGCATATACAGTTTACAGACAGAATGTTAACATATTAAGCAAGAGTGTGACAACTTATCAGTGCTAAATGTGCCATAAAAAAACCCAGCATGTAAAATTCTTAGCTTTGACAAGTGACAACATATCTGGCAAAATGCATTGTAAACCAAATGTAATTTTTAGCTGCAGTAAATTTTAGACAATCAAAATGATGTTAAAATGTGTGTGTTTCTTACAGTCTAGAGGCTGCTTATTCTGATGGAGGAAAACACTGACAGCATCCTTCATGATCACTGAAAGAACTGTTCTCCTTTCTCCTGCCCCACACTGATCTATCTGATCGGTGCAGTGCAGGGGAGAAAGTCACCAGGACTTGCACGGATGTTGCGCATCCTGTGTAGCTGAAAAAACTTCTGCAAGACTAGCCCTTGGACCTCTTTATGAAAAGAAGAACGACACTCCTGATATGTGAGGTGGCATGGATAGGGTCCCAATCAAACAAAGTTGTTGATTAGCCATTGAACCTTTCAGGTCATGTGATCAGTCACATTCCTGGAAGGAATTTCAAGATGTGGTAATGTATACGATGGATGAGTGTACATATATATATATATATATATATATATATAAAAGTGTTTGTGTGTGTGGAGCTGCATGAGTATATAAGAGAGCTGTTGGTGTATGTAAGAAAGCTGTGTACAAGTATGTAGCAAAACAGTGCGTGTATGTAACAGAGGTGTGAGTGCATACTTCAAAGCTGTAGAAAAGCTATATGTGTTAGAACTGTGTTTGTGTATGGAGGAGAGTTGTGTGTGTATTTCGGAAAATTGCGTGTGTGATAGTAGTAGAGTTGTGTGTATGCAGGAGAGATGTGTGTATGTAGGAAAGAGGGTGGAAACTTATCAATGCTATAGGACCTATGCAAGAACCTAACATGATCAAATTTGACTCATGACAATACAGCTTTAAAAAATGCATTGGCAGCAATTGTACCGATCATCTACTTTCAATGAATTATCAGCAAATTGGTGAAAGTACACCTATTAAAAAAAAAATAACAGCCTCCTCCATATCCCCTCTAGCTGTCCTGTCCATCACCAAGATAGGTGCGTTTTCTGCCATTTTAGGTAGAAGTAATGTTCAACCAATTTGCTTCTAATTTAGACAAAGTAGTAGGAAAGTTTATCAAACAAACTCTACATATGAGCTCTATCTATTTTACAATACGTGTAATATGTATTCACAAAATGTCCATTTTCTATATGTGTGAACTTCACATCTTTTTTTTTTTTTAGTAAGTTTTAGTGCATGATGAGGTGGTGTTTACCTATAGGATCCACCATCTCTTGGACTGGGCACCATTGATGGTATTTATTGGGCCCCACGTTCTTAAGTAAATCTCAATATTGCTTCAAAAAGGTAGCTATGCATATACAGTTTACAGACAGAATGTTAACATATTAAGCAAGAGTGTGACAACTTATCAGTGCTAAATGTGCCATAAAAAAACCCAGCATGTAAAATTCTTAGCTTTGACAAGTGACAACATATCTGGCAAAATGCATTGTAAACCAAATGTAATTTTTAGCTGCAGTAAATTTTAGACAATCAAAATGATGTTAAAATGTGTGTGTTTCTTACAGTCTAGAGGCTGCTTATTCTGATGGAGGAAAACACTGACAGCATCCTTCATGATCACTGAAAGAACTGTTCTCCTTTCTCCTGCCCCACACTGATCTATCTGATCGGTGCAGTGCAGGGGAGAAAGTCACCAGGACTTGCACGGATGTTGCGCATCCTGTGTAGCTGAAAAAACTTCTGCAAGACTAGCCCTTGGACCTCTTTATGAAAAGAAGAACGACACTCCTGATATGTGAGGTGGCATGGATAGGGTCCCAATCAAACAAAGTTGTTGATTAGCCATTGAACCTTTCAGGTCATGTGATCAGTCACATTCCTGGAAGGAATTTCAAGATGTGGTAATGTATACGATGGATGAGTGTACATATATATATATATATATATATATAAGTGTTTGTGTGTGTGGAGCTGCATGAGTATATAAGAGAGCTGTTGGTGTATGTAAGAAAGCTGTGTACAAGTATGTAGCAAAACAGTGCGTGTATGTAACAGAGGTGTGAGTGCATACTTCAAAGCTGTAGAAAAGCTATATGTGTTAGAACTGTGTTTGTGTATGGAGGAGAGTTGTGTGTGTATTTCGGAAAATTGCGTGTGTGATAGTAGTAGAGTTGTGTGTATGCAGGAGAGATGTGTGTATGTAGGAAAGAGGGTGGAAACTTATCAATGCTATAGGACCTATGCAAGAACCTAACATGATCAAATTTGACTCATGACAATACAGCTTTAAAAAATGCATTGGCAGCAATTGTACCGATCATCTACTTTCAATTAATTATCAGTAAATTGGTGAAAGTACACCTATTAAAAAAAAAATAACAGCCTCCTCCATATCCCCTCTAGCTGTCCTGTCCATCACCAAGATAGGTGCGTTTTCTGCCATTTTAGGTAGAAGTAATGTTCAACCAATTTGCTTCTAATTTAGACAAAGTAGTAGGAAAGTTTATCAAACAAACTCTACATATGAGCTCTATCTATTTTACAATACGTGTAATATGTATTCACAAAATGTCCATTTTCTATATGTGTGAACTTCACATCTTTTTTTTTTTAGTAAGTTTTAGTGCATGATGAGGTGGTGTTTACCTATAGGATCCACCATCTCTTGGACTGGGCACCATTGATGGTATTTATTGGGCCCCACGTTCTTAAGTAAATCTCAATATTGCTTCAAAAAGGTAGCTATGCATATACAGTTTACAGACAGAATGTTAACATATTAAGCAAGAGTGTGACAACTTATCAGTGCTAAATGTGCCATAAAAAAACCCAGCATGTAAAATTCTTAGCTTTGACAAGTGACAACATATCTGGCAAAATGCATTGTAAACCAAATGTAATTTTTAGCTGCAGTAAATTTTAGACAATCAAAATGATGTTAAAATGTGTGTGTTTCTTACAGTCTAGAGGCTGCTTATTCTGATGGAGGAAAACACTGACAGCATCCTTCATGATCACTGAAAGAACTGTTCTCCTTTCTCCTGCCCCACACTGATCTATCTGATCGGTGCAGTGCAGGGGAGAAAGTCACCAGGACTTGCACGGATGTTGCGCATCCTGTGTAGCTGAAAAAACTTCTGCAAGACTAGCCCTTGGACCTCTTTATGAAAAGAAGAACGACACTCCTGATATGTGAGGTGGCATGGATAGGGTCCCAATCAAACAAAGTTGTTGATTAGCCATTGAACCTTTCAGGTCATGTGATCAGTCACATTCCTGGAAGGAATTTCAAGATGTGGTAATGTATACGATGGATGAGTGTACATATATATATATATATATATATATATATATAAGTGTTTGTGTGTGTGGAGCTGCATGAGTATATAAGAGAGCTGTTGGTGTATGTAAGAAAGCTGTGTACAAGTATGTAGCAAAACAGTGCGTGTATGTAACAGAGGTGTGAGTGCATACTTCAAAGCTGTAGAAAAGCTATATGTGTTAGAACTGTGTTTGTGTATGGAGGAGAGTTGTGTGTGTATTTCGGAAAATTGCGTGTGTGATAGTAGTAGAGTTGTGTGTATGCAGGAGAGATGTGTGTATGTAGGAAAGAGGGTGGAAACTTATCAATGCTATAGGACCTATGCAAGAACCTAACATGATCAAATTTGACTTATGACAATACAGCTTTAAAAAATGCATTGGCAGCAATTGTACCGATCATCTACTTTCAATGAATTATCAGCAAATTGGTGAAAGTACACCTATTAAAAAAAAAATAACAGCCTCCTCCATATCCCCTCTAGCTGTCCTGTCCATCACCAAGATAGGTGCGTTTTCTGCCATTTTAGGTAGAAGTAATGTTCAACCAATTTGCTTCTAATTTAGACAAAGTAGTAGGAAAGTTTATCAAACAAACTCTACATATGAGCTCTATCTATTTTACAATACGTGTAATATGTATTCACAAAATGTCCATTTTCTATATGTGTGAACTTCACATCTTTTTTTTTTTTAGTAAGTTTTAGTGCATGATGAGGTGGTGTTTACCTATAGGATCCACCATCTCTTGGACTGGGCACCATTGATGGTATTTATTGGGCCCCACGTTCTTAAGTAAATCTCAATATTGCTTCAAAAAGGTAGCTATGCATATACAGTTTACAGACAGAATGTTAACATATTAAGCAAGAGTGTGACAACTTATCAGTGCTAAATGTGCCATAAAAAAACCCAGCATGTAAAATTCTTAGCTTTGACAAGTGACAACATATCTGGCAAAATGCATTGTAAACCAAATGTAATTTTTAGCTGCAGTAAATTTTAGACAATCAAAATGATGTTAAAATGTGTGTGTTTCTTACAGTCTAGAGGCTGCTTATTCTGATGGAGGAAAACACTGACAGCATCCTTCATGATCACTGAAAGAACTGTTCTCCTTTCTCCTGCCCCACACTGATCTATCTGATCGGTGCAGTGCAGGGGAGAAAGTCACCAGGACTTGCACGGATGTTGCGCATCCTGTGTAGCTGAAAAAACTTCTGCAAGACTAGCCCTTGGACCTCTTTATGAAAAGAAGAACGACACTCCTGATATGTGAGGTGGCATGGATAGGGTCCCAATCAAACAAAGTTGTTGATTAGCCATTGAACCTTTCAGGTCATGTGATCAGTCACATTCCTGGAAGGAATTTCAAGATGTGGTAATGTATACGATGGATGAGTGTACATATATATATATATATATATATATAAGTGTTTGTGTGTGTGGAGCTGCATGAGTATATAAGAGAGCTGTTGGTGTATGTAAGAAAGCTGTGTACAAGTATGTAGCAAAACAGTGCGTGTATGTAACAGAGGTGTGAGTGCATACTTCAAAGCTGTAGAAAAGCTATATGTGTTAGAACTGTGTTTGTGTATGGAGGAGAGTTGTGTGTGTATTTCGGAAAATTGCGTGTGTGATAGTAGTAGAGTTGTGTGTATGCAGGAGAGATGTGTGTATGTAGGAAAGAGGGTGGAAACTTATCAATGCTATAGGACCTATGCAAGAACCTAACATGATCAAATTTGACTCATGACAATACAGCTTTAAAAAATGCATTGGCAGCAATTGTACCGATCATCTACTTTCAATTAATTATCAGTAAATTGGTGAAAGTACACCTATTAAAAAAAAAATAACAGCCTCCTCCATATCCCCTCTAGCTGTCCTGTCCATCACCAAGATAGGTGCGTTTTCTGCCATTTTAGGTAGAAGTAATGTTCAACCAATTTGCTTCTAATTTAGACAAAGTAGTAGGAAAGTTTATCAAACAAACTCTACATATGAGCTCTATCTATTTTACAATACGTGTAATATGTATTCACAAAATGTCCATTTTCTATATGTGTGAACTTCACATCTTTTTTTTTTTAGTAAGTTTTAGTGCATGATGAGGTGGTGTTTACCTATAGGATCCACCATCTCTTGGACTGGGCACCATTGATGGTATTTATTGGGCCCCACGTTCTTAAGTAAATCTCAATATTGCTTCAAAAAGGTAGCTATGCATATACAGTTTACAGACAGAATGTTAACATATTAAGCAAGAGTGTGACAACTTATCAGTGCTAAATGTGCCATAAAAAAACCCAGCATGTAAAATTCTTAGCTTTGACAAGTGACAACATATCTGGCAAAATGCATTGTAAACCAAATGTAATTTTTAGCTGCAGTAAATTTTAGACAATCAAAATGATGTTAAAATGTGTGTGTTTCTTACAGTCTAGAGGCTGCTTATTCTGATGGAGGAAAACACTGACAGCATCCTTCATGATCACTGAAAGAACTGTTCTCCTTTCTCCTGCCCCACACTGATCTATCTGATCGGTGCAGTGCAGGGGAGAAAGTCACCAGGACTTGCACGGATGTTGCGCATCCTGTGTAGCTGAAAAAACTTCTGCAAGACTAGCCCTTGGACCTCTTTATGAAAAGAAGAACGACACTCCTGATATGTGAGGTGGCATGGATAGGGTCCCAATCAAACAAAGTTGTTGATTAGCCATTGAACCTTTCAGGTCATGTGATCAGTCACATTCCTGGAAGGAATTTCAAGATGTGGTAATGTATACGATGGATGAGTGTACATATATATATATATATATATATATATATATAAGTGTTTGTGTGTGTGGAGCTGCATGAGTATATAAGAGAGCTGTTGGTGTATGTAAGAAAGCTGTGTACAAGTATGTAGCAAAACAGTGCGTGTATGTAACAGAGGTGTGAGTGCATACTTCAAAGCTGTAGAAAAGCTATATGTGTTAGAACTGTGTTTGTGTATGGAGGAGAGTTGTGTGTGTATTTCGGAAAATTGCGTGTGTGATAGTAGTAGAGTTGTGTGTATGCAGGAGAGATGTGTGTATGTAGGAAAGAGGGTGGAAACTTATCAATGCTATAGGACCTATGCAAGAACCTAACATGATCAAATTTGACTTATGACAATACAGCTTTAAAAAATGCATTGGCAGCAATTGTACCGATCATCTACTTTCAATGAATTATCAGCAAATTGGTGAAAGTACACCTATTAAAAAAAAAATAACAGCCTCCTCCATATCCCCTCTAGCTGTCCTGTCCATCACCAAGATAGGTGCGTTTTCTGCCATTTTAGGTAGAAGTAATGTTCAACCAATTTGCTTCTAATTTAGACAAAGTAGTAGGAAAGTTTATCAAACAAACTCTACATATGAGCTCTATCTATTTTACAATACGTGTAATATGTATTCACAAAATGTCCATTTTCTATATGTGTGAACTTCACATCTTTTTTTTTTTTAGTAAGTTTTAGTGCATGATGAGGTGGTGTTTACCTATAGGATCCACCATCTCTTGGACTGGGCACCATTGATGGTATTTATTGGGCCCCACGTTCTTAAGTAAATCTCAATATTGCTTCAAAAAGGTAGCTATGCATATACAGTTTACAGACAGAATGTTAACATATTAAGCAAGAGTGTGACAACTTATCAGTGCTAAATGTGCCATAAAAAAACCCAGCATGTAAAATTCTTAGCTTTGACAAGTGACAACATATCTGGCAAAATGCATTGTAAACCAAATGTAATTTTTAGCTGCAGTAAATTTTAGACAATCAAAATGATGTTAAAATGTGTGTGTTTCTTACAGTCTAGAGGCTGCTTATTCTGATGGAGGAAAACACTGACAGCATCCTTCATGATCACTGAAAGAACTGTTCTCCTTTCTCCTGCCCCACACTGATCTATCTGATCGGTGCAGTGCAGGGGAGAAAGTCACCAGGACTTGCACGGATGTTGCGCATCCTGTGTAGCTGAAAAAACTTCTGCAAGACTAGCCCTTGGACCTCTTTATGAAAAGAAGAACGACACTCCTGATATGTGAGGTGGCATGGATAGGGTCCCAATCAAACAAAGTTGTTGATTAGCCATTGAACCTTTCAGGTCATGTGATCAGTCACATTCCTGGAAGGAATTTCAAGATGTGGTAATGTATACGATGGATGAGTGTACATATATATATATATATATATATATAAGTGTTTGTGTGTGTGGAGCTGCATGAGTATATAAGAGAGCTGTTGGTGTATGTAAGAAAGCTGTGTACAAGTATGTAGCAAAACAGTGCGTGTATGTAACAGAGGTGTGAGTGCATACTTCAAAGCTGTAGAAAAGCTATATGTGTTAGAACTGTGTTTGTGTATGGAGGAGAGTTGTGTGTGTATTTCGGAAAATTGCGTGTGTGATAGTAGTAGAGTTGTGTGTATGCAGGAGAGATGTGTGTATGTAGGAAAGAGGGTGGAAACTTATCAATGCTATAGGACCTATGCAAGAACCTAACATGATCAAATTTGACTCATGACAATACAGCTTTAAAAAATGCATTGGCAGCAATTGTACCGATCATCTACTTTCAATTAATTATCAGTAAATTGGTGAAAGTACACCTATTAAAAAAAAAATAACAGCCTCCTCCATATCCCCTCTAGCTGTCCTGTCCATCACCAAGATAGGTGCGTTTTCTGCCATTTTAGGTAGAAGTAATGTTCAACCAATTTGCTTCTAATTTAGACAAAGTAGTAGGAAAGTTTATCAAACAAACTCTACATATGAGCTCTATCTATTTTACAATACGTGTAATATGTATTCACAAAATGTCCATTTTCTATATGTGTGAACTTCACATCTTTTTTTTTTTAGTAAGTTTTAGTGCATGATGAGGTGGTGTTTACCTATAGGATCCACCATCTCTTGGACTGGGCACCATTGATGGTATTTATTGGGCCCCACGTTCTTAAGTAAATCTCAATATTGCTTCAAAAAGGTAGCTATGCATATACAGTTTACAGACAGAATGTTAACATATTAAGCAAGAGTGTGACAACTTATCAGTGCTAAATGTGCCATAAAAAAACCCAGCATGTAAAATTCTTAGCTTTGACAAGTGACAACATATCTGGCAAAATGCATTGTAAACCAAATGTAATTTTTAGCTGCAGTAAATTTTAGACAATCAAAATGATGTTAAAATGTGTGTGTTTCTTACAGTCTAGAGGCTGCTTATTCTGATGGAGGAAAACACTGACAGCATCCTTCATGATCACTGAAAGAACTGTTCTCCTTTCTCCTGCCCCACACTGATCTATCTGATCGGTGCAGTGCAGGGGAGAAAGTCACCAGGACTTGCACGGATGTTGCGCATCCTGTGTAGCTGAAAAAACTTCTGCAAGACTAGCCCTTGGACCTCTTTATGAAAAGAAGAACGACACTCCTGATATGTGAGGTGGCATGGATAGGGTCCCAATCAAACAAAGTTGTTGATTAGCCATTGAACCTTTCAGGTCATGTGATCAGTCACATTCCTGGAAGGAATTTCAAGATGTGGTAATGTATACGATGGATGAGTGTACATATATATATATATATATATATATATATATAAGTGTTTGTGTGTGTGGAGCTGCATGAGTATATAAGAGAGCTGTTGGTGTATGTAAGAAAGCTGTGTACAAGTATGTAGCAAAACAGTGCGTGTATGTAACAGAGGTGTGAGTGCATACTTCAAAGCTGTAGAAAAGCTATATGTGTTAGAACTGTGTTTGTGTATGGAGGAGAGTTGTGTGTGTATTTCGGAAAATTGCGTGTGTGATAGTAGTAGAGTTGTGTGTATGCAGGAGAGATGTGTGTATGTAGGAAAGAGGGTGGAAACTTATCAATGCTATAGGACCTATGCAAGAACCTAACATGATCAAATTTGACTTATGACAATACAGCTTTAAAAAATGCATTGGCAGCAATTGTACCGATCATCTACTTTCAATGAATTATCAGCAAATTGGTGAAAGTACACCTATTAAAAAAAAAATAACAGCCTCCTCCATATCCCCTCTAGCTGTCCTGTCCATCACCAAGATAGGTGCGTTTTCTGCCATTTTAGGTAGAAGTAATGTTCAACCAATTTGCTTCTAATTTAGACAAAGTAGTAGGAAAGTTTATCAAACAAACTCTACATATGAGCTCTATCTATTTTACAATACGTGTAATATGTATTCACAAAATGTCCATTTTCTATATGTGTGAACTTCACATCTTTTTTTTTTTTAGTAAGTTTTAGTGCATGATGAGGTGGTGTTTACCTATAGGATCCACCATCTCTTGGACTGGGCACCATTGATGGTATTTATTGGGCCCCACGTTCTTAAGTAAATCTCAATATTGCTTCAAAAAGGTAGCTATGCATATACAGTTTACAGACAGAATGTTAACATATTAAGCAAGAGTGTGACAACTTATCAGTGCTAAATGTGCCATAAAAAAACCCAGCATGTAAAATTCTTAGCTTTGACAAGTGACAACATATCTGGCAAAATGCATTGTAAACCAAATGTAATTTTTAGCTGCAGTAAATTTTAGACAATCAAAATGATGTTAAAATGTGTGTGTTTCTTACAGTCTAGAGGCTGCTTATTCTGATGGAGGAAAACACTGACAGCATCCTTCATGATCACTGAAAGAACTGTTCTCCTTTCTCCTGCCCCACACTGATCTATCTGATCGGTGCAGTGCAGGGGAGAAAGTCACCAGGACTTGCACGGATGTTGCGCATCCTGTGTAGCTGAAAAAACTTCTGCAAGACTAGCCCTTGGACCTCTTTATGAAAAGAAGAACGACACTCCTGATATGTGAGGTGGCATGGATAGGGTCCCAATCAAACAAAGTTGTTGATTAGCCATTGAACCTTTCAGGTCATGTGATCAGTCACATTCCTGGAAGGAATTTCAAGATGTGGTAATGTATACGATGGATGAGTGTACATATATATATATATATATATATATATATATATATATAAGTGTTTGTGTGTGTGGAGCTGCATGAGTATATAAGAGAGCTGTTGGTGTATGTAAGAAAGCTGTGTACAAGTATGTAGCAAAACAGTGCGTGTATGTAACAGAGGTGTGAGTGCATACTTCAAAGCTGTAGAAAAGCTATATGTGTTAGAACTGTGTTTGTGTATGGAGGAGAGTTGTGTGTGTATTTCGGAAAATTGCGTGTGTGATAGTAGTAGAGTTGTGTGTATGCAGGAGAGATGTGTGTATGTAGGAAAGAGGGTGGAAACTTATCAATGCTATAGGACCTATGCAAGAACCTAACATGATCAAATTTGACTCATGACAATACAGCTTTAAAAAATGCATTGGCAGCAATTGTACCGATCATCTACTTTCAATTAATTATCAGTAAATTGGTGAAAGTACACCTATTAAAAAAAAAATAACAGCCTCCTCCATATCCCCTCTAGCTGTCCTGTCCATCACCAAGATAGGTGCGTTTTCTGCCATTTTAGGTAGAAGTAATGTTCAACCAATTTGCTTCTAATTTAGACAAAGTAGTAGGAAAGTTTATCAAACAAACTCTACATATGAGCTCTATCTATTTTACAATACGTGTAATATGTATTCACAAAATGTCCATTTTCTATATGTGTGAACTTCACATCTTTTTTTTTTTAGTAAGTTTTAGTGCATGATGAGGTGGTGTTTACCTATAGGATCCACCATCTCTTGGACTGGGCACCATTGATGGTATTTATTGGGCCCCACGTTCTTAAGTAAATCTCAATATTGCTTCAAAAAGGTAGCTATGCATATACAGTTTACAGACAGAATGTTAACATATTAAGCAAGAGTGTGACAACTTATCAGTGCTAAATGTGCCATAAAAAAACCCAGCATGTAAAATTCTTAGCTTTGACAAGTGACAACATATCTGGCAAAATGCATTGTAAACCAAATGTAATTTTTAGCTGCAGTAAATTTTAGACAATCAAAATGATGTTAAAATGTGTGTGTTTCTTACAGTCTAGAGGCTGCTTATTCTGATGGAGGAAAACACTGACAGCATCCTTCATGATCACTGAAAGAACTGTTCTCCTTTCTCCTGCCCCACACTGATCTATCTGATCGGTGCAGTGCAGGGGAGAAAGTCACCAGGACTTGCACGGATGTTGCGCATCCTGTGTAGCTGAAAAAACTTCTGCAAGACTAGCCCTTGGACCTCTTTATGAAAAGAAGAACGACACTCCTGATATGTGAGGTGGCATGGATAGGGTCCCAATCAAACAAAGTTGTTGATTAGCCATTGAACCTTTCAGGTCATGTGATCAGTCACATTCCTGGAAGGAATTTCAAGATGTGGTAATGTATACGATGGATGAGTGTACATATATATATATATATATATATATATATAAGTGTTTGTGTGTGTGGAGCTGCATGAGTATATAAGAGAGCTGTTGGTGTATGTAAGAAAGCTGTGTACAAGTATGTAGCAAAACAGTGCGTGTATGTAACAGAGGTGTGAGTGCATACTTCAAAGCTGTAGAAAAGCTATATGTGTTAGAACTGTGTTTGTGTATGGAGGAGAGTTGTGTGTGTATTTCGGAAAATTGCGTGTGTGATAGTAGTAGAGTTGTGTGTATGCAGGAGAGATGTGTGTATGTAGGAAAGAGGGTGGAAACTTATCAATGCTATAGGACCTATGCAAGAACCTAACATGATCAAATTTGACTCATGACAATACAGCTTTAAAAAATGCATTGGCAGCAATTGTACCGATCATCTACTTTCAATGAATTATCAGCAAATTGGTGAAAGTACACCTATTAAAAAAAAAAATAACAGCCTCCTCCATATCCCCTCTAGCTGTCCTGTCCATCACCAAGATAGGTGCGTTTTCTGCCATTTTAGGTAGAAGTAATGTTCAACCAATTTGCTTCTAATTTAGACAAAGTAGTAGGAAAGTTTATCAAACAAACTCTACATATGAGCTCTATCTATTTTACAATACGTGTAATATGTATTCACAAAATGTCCATTTTCTATATGTGTGAACTTCACATCTTTTTTTTTTTTAGTAAGTTTTAGTGCATGATGAGGTGGTGTTTACCTATAGGATCCACCATCTCTTGGACTGGGCACCATTGATGGTATTTATTGGGCCCCACGTTCTTAAGTAAATCTCAATATTGCTTCAAAAAGGTAGATATGCATATACAGTTTACAGACAGAATGTTAACATATTAAGCAAGAGTGTGACAACTTATCAGTGCTAAATGTGCCATAAAAAAACCCAGCATGTAAAATTCTTAGCTTTGACAAGTGACAACATATCTGGCAAAATGCATTGTAAACCAAATGTAATTTTTAGCTGCAGTAAATTTTAGACAATCAAAATGATGTTAAAATGTGTGTGTTTCTTACAGTCTAGAGGCTGCTTATTCTGATGGAGGAAAACACTGACAGCATCCTTCATGATCACTGAAAGAACTGTTCTCCTTTCTCCTGCCCCACACTGATCTATCTGATCGGTGCAGTGCAGGGGAGAAAGTCACCAGGACTTGCACGGATGTTGCGCATCCTGTGTAGCTGAAAAAACTTCTGCAAGACTAGCCCTTGGACCTCTTTATGAAAAGAAGAACGACACTCCTGATATGTGAGGTGGCATGGATAGGGTCCCAATCAAACAAAGTTGTTGATTAGCCATTGAACCTTTCAGGTCATGTGATCAGTCACATTCCTGGAAGGAATTTCAAGATGTGGTAATGTATACGATGGATGAGTGTACATATATATATATATATATATATATATAAAAGTGTTTGTGTGTGTGGAGCTGCATGAGTATATAAGAGAGCTGTTGGTGTATGTAAGAAAGCTGTGTACAAGTATGTAGCAAAACAGTGCGTGTATGTAACAGAGGTGTGAGTGCATACTTCAAAGCTGTAGAAAAGCTATATGTGTTAGAACTGTGTTTGTGTATGGAGGAGAGTTGTGTGTGTATTTCGGAAAATTGCGTGTGTGATAGTAGTAGAGTTGTGTGTATGCAGGAGAGATGTGTGTATGTAGGAAAGAGGGTGGAAACTTATCAATGCTATAGGACCTATGCAAGAACCTAACATGATCAAATTTGACTCATGACAATACAGCTTTAAAAAATGCATTGGCAGCAATTGTACCGATCATCTACTTTCAATGAATTATCAGCAAATTGGTGAAAGTACACCTATTAAAAAAAAAATAACAGCCTCCTCCATATCCCCTCTAGCTGTCCTGTCCATCACCAAGATAGGTGCGTTTTCTGCCATTTTAGGTAGAAGTAATGTTCAACCAATTTGCTTCTAATTTAGACAAAGTAGTAGGAAAGTTTATCAAACAAACTCTACATATGAGCTCTATCTATTTTACAATACGTGTAATATGTATTCACAAAATGTCCATTTTCTATATGTGTGAACTTCACATCTTTTTTTTTTTTTAGTAAGTTTTAGTGCATGATGAGGTGGTGTTTACCTATAGGATCCACCATCTCTTGGACTGGGCACCATTGATGGTATTTATTGGGCCCCACGTTCTTAAGTAAATCTCAATATTGCTTCAAAAAGGTAGCTATGCATATACAGTTTACAGACAGAATGTTAACATATTAAGCAAGAGTGTGACAACTTATCAGTGCTAAATGTGCCATAAAAAAACCCAGCATGTAAAATTCTTAGCTTTGACAAGTGACAACATATCTGGCAAAATGCATTGTAAACCAAATGTAATTTTTAGCTGCAGTAAATTTTAGACAATCAAAATGATGTTAAAATGTGTGTGTTTCTTACAGTCTAGAGGCTGCTTATTCTGATGGAGGAAAACACTGACAGCATCCTTCATGATCACTGAAAGAACTGTTCTCCTTTCTCCTGCCCCACACTGATCTATCTGATCGGTGCAGTGCAGGGGAGAAAGTCACCAGGACTTGCACGGATGTTGCGCATCCTGTGTAGCTGAAAAAACTTCTGCAAGACTAGCCCTTGGACCTCTTTATGAAAAGAAGAACGACACTCCTGATATGTGAGGTGGCATGGATAGGGTCCCAATCAAACAAAGTTGTTGATTAGCCATTGAACCTTTCAGGTCATGTGATCAGTCACATTCCTGGAAGGAATTTCAAGATGTGGTAATGTATACGATGGATGAGTGTACATATATATATATATATATATATATATATATATATAAGTGTTTGTGTGTGTGGAGCTGCATGAGTATATAAGAGAGCTGTTGGTGTATGTAAGAAAGCTGTGTACAAGTATGTAGCAAAACAGTGCGTGTATGTAACAGAGGTGTGAGTGCATACTTCAAAGCTGTAGAAAAGCTATATGTGTTAGAACTGTGTTTGTGTATGGAGGAGAGTTGTGTGTGTATTTCGGAAAATTGCGTGTGTGATAGTAGTAGAGTTGTGTGTATGCAGGAGAGATGTGTGTATGTAGGAAAGAGGGTGGAAACTTATCAATGCTATAGGACCTATGCAAGAACCTAACATGATCAAATTTGACTCATGACAATACAGCTTTAAAAAATGCATTGGCAGCAATTGTACCGATCATCTACTTTCAATTAATTATCAGTAAATTGGTGAAAGTACACCTATTAAAAAAAAAATAACAGCCTCCTCCATATCCCCTCTAGCTGTCCTGTCCATCACCAAGATAGGTGCGTTTTCTGCCATTTTAGGTAGAAGTAATGTTCAACCAATTTGCTTCTAATTTAGACAAAGTAGTAGGAAAGTTTATCAAACAAACTCTACATATGAGCTCTATCTATTTTACAATACGTGTAATATGTATTCACAAAATGTCCATTTTCTATATGTGTGAACTTCACATCTTTTTTTTTTTAGTAAGTTTTAGTGCATGATGAGGTGGTGTTTACCTATAGGATCCACCATCTCTTGGACTGGGCACCATTGATGGTATTTATTGGGCCCCACGTTCTTAAGTAAATCTCAATATTGCTTCAAAAAGGTAGCTATGCATATACAGTTTACAGACAGAATGTTAACATATTAAGCAAGAGTGTGACAACTTATCAGTGCTAAATGTGCCATAAAAAAACCCAGCATGTAAAATTCTTAGCTTTGACAAGTGACAACATATCTGGCAAAATGCATTGTAAACCAAATGTAATTTTTAGCTGCAGTAAATTTTAGACAATCAAAATGATGTTAAAATGTGTGTGTTTCTTACAGTCTAGAGGCTGCTTATTCTGATGGAGGAAAACACTGACAGCATCCTTCATGATCACTGAAAGAACTGTTCTCCTTTCTCCTGCCCCACACTGATCTATCTGATCGGTGCAGTGCAGGGGAGAAAGTCACCAGGACTTGCACGGATGTTGCGCATCCTGTGTAGCTGAAAAAACTTCTGCAAGACTAGCCCTTGGACCTCTTTATGAAAAGAAGAACGACACTCCTGATATGTGAGGTGGCATGGATAGGGTCCCAATCAAACAAAGTTGTTGATTAGCCATTGAACCTTTCAGGTCATGTGATCAGTCACATTCCTGGAAGGAATTTCAAGATGTGGTAATGTATACGATGGATGAGTGTACATATATATATATATATATATATATATATATATATATAAGTGTTTGTGTGTGTGGAGCTGCATGAGTATATAAGAGAGCTGTTGGTGTATGTAAGAAAGCTGTGTACAAGTATGTAGCAAAACAGTGCGTGTATGTAACAGAGGTGTGAGTGCATACTTCAAAGCTGTAGAAAAGCTATATGTGTTAGAACTGTGTTTGTGTATGGAGGAGAGTTGTGTGTGTATTTCGGAAAATTGCGTGTGTGATAGTAGTAGAGTTGTGTGTATGCAGGAGAGATGTGTGTATGTAGGAAAGAGGGTGGAAACTTATCAATGCTATAGGACCTATGCAAGAACCTAACATGATCAAATTTGACTCATGACAATACAGCTTTAAAAAATGCATTGGCAGCAATTGTACCGATCATCTACTTTCAATGAATTATCAGCAAATTGGTGAAAGTACACCTATTAAAAAAAAAATAACAGCCTCCTCCATATCCCCTCTAGCTGTCCTGTCCATCACCAAGATAGGTGCGTTTTCTGCCATTTTAGGTAGAAGTAATGTTCAACCAATTTGCTTCTAATTTAGACAAAGTAGTAGGAAAGTTTATCAAACAAACTCTACATATGAGCTCTATCTATTTTACAATACGTGTAATATGTATTCACAAAATGTCCATTTTCTATATGTGTGAACTTCACATCTTTTTTTTTTTTTAGTAAGTTTTAGTGCATGATGAGGTGGTGTTTACCTATAGGATCCACCATCTCTTGGACTGGGCACCATTGATGGTATTTATTGGGCCCCACGTTCTTAAGTAAATCTCAATATTGCTTCAAAAAGGTAGCTATGCATATACAGTTTACAGACAGAATGTTAACATATTAAGCAAGAGTGTGACAACTTATCAGTGCTAAATGTGCCATAAAAAAACCCAGCATGTAAAATTCTTAGCTTTGACAAGTGACAACATATCTGGCAAAATGCATTGTAAACCAAATGTAATTTTTAGCTGCAGTAAATTTTAGACAATCAAAATGATGTTAAAATGTGTGTGTTTCTTACAGTCTAGAGGCTGCTTATTCTGATGGAGGAAAACACTGACAGCATCCTTCATGATCACTGAAAGAACTGTTCTCCTTTCTCCTGCCCCACACTGATCTATCTGATCGGTGCAGTGCAGGGGAGAAAGTCACCAGGACTTGCACGGATGTTGCGCATCCTGTGTAGCTGAAAAAACTTCTGCAAGACTAGCCCTTGGACCTCTTTATGAAAAGAAGAACGACACTCCTGATATGTGAGGTGGCATGGATAGGGTCCCAATCAAACAAAGTTGTTGATTAGCCATTGAACCTTTCAGGTCATGTGATCAGTCACATTCCTGGAAGGAATTTCAAGATGTGGTAATGTATACGATGGATGAGTGTACATATATATATATATATATATATATATATATATAAGTGTTTGTGTGTGTGGAGCTGCATGAGTATATAAGAGAGCTGTTGGTGTATGTAAGAAAGCTGTGTACAAGTATGTAGCAAAACAGTGCGTGTATGTAACAGAGGTGTGAGTGCATACTTCAAAGCTGTAGAAAAGCTATATGTGTTAGAACTGTGTTTGTGTATGGAGGAGAGTTGTGTGTGTATTTCGGAAAATTGCGTGTGTGATAGTAGTAGAGTTGTGTGTATGCAGGAGAGATGTGTGTATGTAGGAAAGAGGGTGGAAACTTATCAATGCTATAGGACCTATGCAAGAACCTAACATGATCAAATTTGACTCATGACAATACAGCTTTAAAAAATGCATTGGCAGCAATTGTACCGATCATCTACTTTCAATTAATTATCAGTAAATTGGTGAAAGTACACCTATTAAAAAAAAAATAACAGCCTCCTCCATATCCCCTCTAGCTGTCCTGTCCATCACCAAGATAGGTGCGTTTTCTGCCATTTTAGGTAGAAGTAATGTTCAACCAATTTGCTTCTAATTTAGACAAAGTAGTAGGAAAGTTTATCAAACAAACTCTACATATGAGCTCTATCTATTTTACAATACGTGTAATATGTATTCACAAAATGTCCATTTTCTATATGTGTGAACTTCACATCTTTTTTTTTTTAGTAAGTTTTAGTGCATGATGAGGTGGTGTTTACCTATAGGATCCACCATCTCTTGGACTGGGCACCATTGATGGTATTTATTGGGCCCCACGTTCTTAAGTAAATCTCAATATTGCTTCAAAAAGGTAGCTATGCATATACAGTTTACAGACAGAATGTTAACATATTAAGCAAGAGTGTGACAACTTATCAGTGCTAAATGTGCCATAAAAAAACCCAGCATGTAAAATTCTTAGCTTTGACAAGTGACAACATATCTGGCAAAATGCATTGTAAACCAAATGTAATTTTTAGCTGCAGTAAATTTTAGACAATCAAAATGATGTTAAAATGTGTGTGTTTCTTACAGTCTAGAGGCTGCTTATTCTGATGGAGGAAAACACTGACAGCATCCTTCATGATCACTGAAAGAACTGTTCTCCTTTCTCCTGCCCCACACTGATCTATCTGATCGGTGCAGTGCAGGGGAGAAAGTCACCAGGACTTGCACGGATGTTGCGCATCCTGTGTAGCTGAAAAAACTTCTGCAAGACTAGCCCTTGGACCTCTTTATGAAAAGAAGAACGACACTCCTGATATGTGAGGTGGCATGGATAGGGTCCCAATCAAACAAAGTTGTTGATTAGCCATTGAACCTTTCAGGTCATGTGATCAGTCACATTCCTGGAAGGAATTTCAAGATGTGGTAATGTATACGATGGATGAGTGTACATATATATATATATATATATATATATATATATATATATATATATAAGTGTTTGTGTGTGTGGAGCTGCATGAGTATATAAGAGAGCTGTTGGTGTATGTAAGAAAGCTGTGTACAAGTATGTAGCAAAACAGTGCGTGTATGTAACAGAGGTGTGAGTGCATACTTCAAAGCTGTAGAAAAGCTATATGTGTTAGAACTGTGTTTGTGTATGGAGGAGAGTTGTGTGTGTATTTCGGAAAATTGCGTGTGTGATAGTAGTAGAGTTGTGTGTATGCAGGAGAGATGTGTGTATGTAGGAAAGAGGGTGGAAACTTATCAATGCTATAGGACCTATGCAAGAACCTAACATGATCAAATTTGACTCATGACAATACAGCTTTAAAAAATGCATTGGCAGCAATTGTACCGATCATCTACTTTCAATTAATTATCAGTAAATTGGTGAAAGTACACCTATTAAAAAAAAAATAACAGCCTCCTCCATATCCCCTCTAGCTGTCCTGTCCATCACCAAGATAGGTGCGTTTTCTGCCATTTTAGGTAGAAGTAATGTTCAACCAATTTGCTTCTAATTTAGACAAAGTAGTAGGAAAGTTTATCAAACAAACTCTACATATGAGCTCTATCTATTTTACAATACGTGTAATATGTATTCACAAAATGTCCATTTTCTATATGTGTGAACTTCACATCTTTTTTTTTTTAGTAAGTTTTAGTGCATGATGAGGTGGTGTTTACCTATAGGATCCACCATCTCTTGGACTGGGCACCATTGATGGTATTTATTGGGCCCCACGTTCTTAAGTAAATCTCAATATT